>NC_084994.1:21926310-22026310 GCF_963854185.1 Sardina pilchardus | reverse complement strand
ATCTACATAGTTTGTGGTTACCACCCACTCACAAAATCAAAAGACATACAGCCACATCCCTGAATACATCCAATTCCAATAGATTAATCTACAGTAGATTAATCTATGTTTGGGATGCGACTGCGAGTAGACATCCAAGGTCAGTCGTCAATTGATGATATTGTGGCTCAAAGTACATCGATTAAGCAAATGCATCTTCAGTTCAGACTATTTACTCAATTACCTCCTGTCAGCACAAATGAAAGAATAGTCCAGCACAACCCACAATGATGAGTAGTGGTTCAAAGTTTCAGTAACATGGAATGAACGGCACACCACATGGCTCCTATCAAATTGTGAACTTATCAGAGTGAGTTTTCAAGTATGCAGGGTCCTAAGACAGACATCATAATAAGATGCATGATTTTTTTTTTCATGAATCTAAAAAGATTAAACATATAGGAAGTTGTGAAGCTTACCCTTTCTCTTGGGGAATCACAGATGTTCTCAATATGAGGACATAGAGAGGCTGTGAGTCTGATGTCAACTGCACACATAGAGGAAGTCAGTGATGATTATGGAAAGGATCAGAAACCTGTTAGACAGGCAGCATGCTGAGAGAGGCATGCTCCATTTTGTTGAACTGAAGTGGGATAACAAAATAAAGCATACCTGTCTGTGATTGTAACTCACAATTGACTAGCATGGGAAACATAAGTGGAGCTGTGAAAATATGGGCCTTGCGGTACATCCTTCCCATACAGGATGTAAGGACTTGTAGCCTACAGTAGGTCACGGTGGCCTCATCATTAGATTAGTTGAGATAGTTTGCAGAGTAAATTAATAACAAAATTTACATTTTGAAGCCTACATTCCAGACGGCCCATCATAACCAAGAGAATCCTTCCGAGATAGAACCTATATTTGATGCTAATGCTGTTGATGTTGATTTCCGAGTATCTGACGTAAACTGGTCAATCTGACCAACAATTCATATCATAATCATTGTCACCATGACATATCATGTCCTATGAAATCCTCAAAAAAGCACAAGTAATCCAAAATAGATGCTCGGGCCCTAAATAGACACTGCGTTCACCTTGCCCAGGTCCATCTGAACAATCCCAAGAAAGAGACATTATGGAAATCACATTTTTCGGCCTTGACAAACAGCTGAAGTTACCGCTGCAGTCACCACACATGAGAATGGTGTTGGTCCAAGGCTGAAGAGGAACTCAAAAAATGATTCAGAAAAACAAATGAAATGTGATTAATAAAATCCCTGAGGGCATTATTAGGTTATAAAATGGCTTGGAATATGACAGGTGCATCAGTAAATTCAAAAGGATACACTAAAGGAATCACTAAAGGAGGCCTGTAGGAACTCACAGACCAGTTTAAGGTGTGAAAAAGTGGCACATGTGGTTATTCTAGAGGACCTCAACAATAACTATATGAGAGTAAAGTGGATGTAATTCTTTTAACTATACATTTGGAAAGTACTTGATTCAATGTTTCTAATGGCGTCACTTATATGGTTCTAGGACAAAAAACTCACAGAGATTGAGATGTGTGTTTGGAACAGATTTTCAAGTCCCCATATGAGGAACAAGGAAACTAGGCAGATGCTGCACATAGTCTCTCTTGCTCTCTCTCTCTCTCTCTCTCTCTCTCTCTCTCTCTCTCTCTCTCTCTCTCTCTCTCTCTCTCTCTCTCTCTCTCTCTCTCTATCTCTCTCTCTCTCACACACACACACACACACAGACACACACACACATTTACGGACACACACAAACATAAACCATCAAACACACTGGAATATGCTAATTCAACCTCAGCTCTCTCCCCCAGGAACAAGGAACTGTGTATAATCCTTGGGCTTCTTGATGGGGAAAATACCAACAGGTGCTCAGCTGCCTAAGGAATTTTTCTGGTTGGTAAGTTATTTTTGTGAATTCTTTGGTTCTCTCACCGATACACCTTCGCTCACACACTCATTACATTACCTCTGTCTCACATATTTACCCTCTGTCACACATGCAGGAACATCAGGAACAAGGAAGCTAGACACCTATGCCTTCAACATGTGCAAAAACACACACATACACACACACACACACACACAGAGAATGTACAGAATGTACACTTAATCAAACAGACACACACACACGTGTGGTGAAATGTGTGATTTTATTCTATTACTTTTTGTGTTAATAGTTGGTACAGAGGAGCATTTTCACTCATTTGTCTGATGCTTTTATTCAATGGAACTTTCATATGTGCTTATGTTTTTTATCCAATGTTTTACATAGGCTTACTGTATGTTTATGTTTATGTTATCCAACACATCTCACACGGGTCAGTCTCCCCAGACCAGCTCAGATTTAAGTGTCTCGCTCTGTGGCACTGCAGTGGCTGCACGAAATTGATCCACAAATTGTCTGGGTACTGCCACTACACCAGCCTACACCAGCAGTCAGAAATTAAGAGGTATCCTTTTTTTTTGTTTGTTTGTTTGGCTTGTTTGGCTTTTTTATTATGTGAGCTTCTAATTATGTGAGTTTCAAAACTAGTGTGGTCAAGTAGTGATGTGCAGGCTACTCACATGCATTAAGCATAGAAGTGTGTACAGTACGTGGACACACACTTACTTTAACACATGACTAACTATCCATACATGGCCTTCTAATGCTTATATCATTAAGGACACAAACACACCCACACACACCCAGAAGGAGGGAGGGATGGAGGGAGGGAGGGATGGAGGGAGGGAGGGAGAGAGAGAGACCCATACTGTACAGTACACACACACACAACCTGAAGCAAAAATATTTTCTCAGACACACCCTCTGAATGTATGAAGAAGTGCTCTCAACAAATGTCATCAGTCATTCATACAAGCACACTCACAAATACACAGTATGTGGCACCAACTTCTCAGGACGTTCACACCTATGGAAACTGGTACAGCAGGTAATCACTCTTTTATTCTCTTCAAGTAGATTTATCCTCTTAATCCATTAACAACTGCTTGAAAGACTGGATGATCATGATAAAACATTTACTGAAACATTGTTATAATGTTGTGGTATATGTGCATATATGTAATGAAAGACACAGAGAAAATCTAGGTAATCTATGACATTGTGTAAATAATAAGGGTCATTCTATGACATGGGTGCCATTTGCGCTCAGAATATTTGATTAGACGCGGAAAGCACAAACGAGAGCCGAGGCGTGTTTCGAAGGCCTGAGGCTAGTAATTTAACTGTTCTTGTTAACATGATGAACAAGAAAATACTATTCTTGAAGAGTGTCACACATGTATGCTAAGGCAAGACATAGGTGAATAGGGTACACTTTTAAAATAATAGATATCACCATGAAACTTCCTCAGTTGATTACTTACACAAGTACGAAAAAAAATGTATGACGTAATGAGGTTTTTGAAAATTGTATTTTAATTATGAAAATTAGACATCTCATTATATGCACAATTTAGCATATATTTTCGGTAGAAAGATCTGAAAATATGAAAACATGCCAGGTGCAAAATTATAGTTTAATTTTGATTACACACAAGATTAAAATAAAATTACAGAGGGATATCAGGATATCTGCTTTCATTACCCAGGAAATCAAACTACAGTATACTGTTTCTAGCCTTACATAAAAATCATAATTGTGTGTGTGTGTGTGTGTGTGTGTGTGTGTGTGTGTGTGTGTGTGTGTGTGTGTGCGTGCGTGCGTGCGTGCGTGCGTGCGTGCGTGCGTGTGTGTGTGTCATATTTCTATGCACAATTTTCATTCAGAGCACAACACAGGACAGGAGAAGGGGAAGATGGTGAAAGCAGATGACCACAAGAGGTTCCTCGGAGGAATGATGCGACATTTCCAAGCAATTCTTGCAGCGGTGGGGCTCATCTCAGTCATGGCTGCAGGTTTAAAGGTGCTCAGCTGGCGACTTGGGTTCTTAGTCATAGTCACTGGGATAGTGAAAGAGATTTTCAGACCAGATATTGGTCAAACCATGGTCAGGACCGTGGTCACAGGATGTATAAACCTGGCTGGACATTTGCCTCCAGCTGGAGGAAAGACACCTTCATCCCTGCTAGTCTCTGAGTATGGTGCCATAGGAGCAGCATTAGGTGGAGCAGTTGGTGGAGCTATTGGGGGGGTGGTGTACACACTCTTGGGGGAGGTGCTCCCGGTCTTCGGACAGGCAATTGGGGTCGCGCTGGGTGTAGTTTTTGGTAGGATATTTGGCCAGATATTCACCAACGAAATCCTGAAACGGAACGCAATAACAGACAAAGGCATTGCAGGGCCACTAGGGGGCGCGTTAGCGGGAGGCTTTGGAGCATTGTTTGGCTTCATGGCAGGAGGGGTTATTGGAGGTTTCACGGGAGCACTGTTAGGGGCTGCTGGAGGGAAATATTTAGGCAACTGGTTGAAGGAGACATCCCTTGGAGGAATGCATCATTTCATCTCAGTGCTTTCAACCATAGCCGTAGGACTTATCACATCCATACGACACATCACAACACTGTTTGGAGTCATAGGCCTGCTTGGAAGCCTGTTGGCAATCCTGGCCATGATACTAACCAAGAAACAGCAAAAAGGTTTGTCTATAAATTAAGCCATTAATGATATACTTCTGGATAGTTGTACATAAAACCTTATAATAATAATGCAGTAATAGTAATAGTAATTACATAATACTAATTACCATAAACTGTTTAGTATACCCATAACTGTTTAGTATACTGTACTATTACACAACATACTCCGGTAAGTGCTTCCTCTGTATAATTACAGCTACACACAACTCTACCAACAAGAAGGCAGTAGATGACACCTCTACCAATAAGGAGCACGTAAAAGGAAAACACAACACTGAAGATGGGAAGAAGGAGTGGATTAAACTAAACAACCAGAAACGTGTTTGGCAATATTGTGAATTGATGCTTTCAGCTGTGGGTCTTATCACAATCATGTTAACGGGTGTAATGGCAATATTGACACTCATCACCTTGGCAGTGGTCGCAGCGGTGCTAGAACTATTCAGGGGGGGATATGACTCCAAGAGTCTGACAGGAGTCGTGACAGCAGCCAAGGGCATTATGGGAGCTGCTGTTACAGGGTGTGGACATCTGGCAGGGCTTTTGAAGCAAATCGTGGGAAAGAAAGTAGTGGCCTTAGTGTTCTCGGAGTATGAAGGAGATGCTTGCACCATCGGGGGAGCAATAGGTGGAGCTGTGGGTGGAGCCATGGGGGGGGCAGTGCTCACATTCTTGAGCGTGATACATCCAGTCTTCGGGCAGTCCGTTGGCGGTGTACTAGGGGCAATTCTTGGTTGGACAATCAGCAAAGCGTTCACCACCGACATCCTGACCAGGCACGGGAAAGCGGACAATCGCCCAGCAGGGGCAGTAGGTGGCGCCATAGGGGGGAACATTGGGGCGTTTTTTGGCTTCTTGACGGGAGGAGTTGTTGGAGGTTTAGCTGGGGGCGTGATTGGCATGATGGGAGATACGTACCTAGGGGTCAGGAGTGACTGGTTTGAAAGAGCACGTTAGTGAAGTAAGTATTACAGGATTTATTGCAAGCCACATATTTGTTATGCAAGCAATCCAACACAAAGTGCAATAGAATGGCCATGCACCTTATTAAGAGTTTATGCACCAACAAAATGAATTAGGGAATTATATTTTGAGGGAAGAACATCTTTATTGCTGCTTTAAGGAAGTTTACTGTACACAAGTTTTACATACCATTTCACAGTGTAGCAGAAGCAGTGGGTTGGGGGTAACTGATGTTAAGAATGAATCAATTTAATAATCTCCCTGAATTAAATGTTTTAAAGTGTACATTCATTATCAAAGGTTATTAGCAGAATCTCATTAAAGTGTGTGTTGTCTAGTTTCGGCATCTGTTTTATTGCTGGAGTCAGGAGCTCACTGTAGAAGCATGGATCTGAGTGCCTTAAAACGCAGATGTTCGGTTATGTGTGGAAGTTTTTTTGTTTTTTTTTCGAAAACGAGGTAATGTGAATACAATTTATTGTACAGCTACATGTCTACTTATTTCAAGGAATCCTTTCAAGACAATTTCGCTCAACAGACTGCAGTCAAATGTGCTTCTTTTCATCAAGAGATGTCTCAAAATAAGGCAACCCCTTGTTTCATTAAATAATATTATTCCATTATATTCATATTATTCTGGAGCAGGTCTGACGCCAACTGCCAGTTGCGTTCTCTACCTTTGAGCCATATGAGATTCATAACTAGTTTGCCCTCTAGTGTTTAAAGCAAGTAAATGCTTTTCTTTGCAGACAGTCTCACCCAAAGAATGCATTCAGAGTTCGTAAAATAGAGTGCAGGTATTGTCATGACTCAGGTGTAAATGAATGCAGGCTGCTGCATAATATTTTCATAATGACATACAGATGTTGTGGAAGTATATTGTATTGAAATACTTTTTGATATGTACATTTATCTGAAGCTATGGAAGGAATGTAATGTCCGCAACACTGATAAATTGCTCCCGGTTTAATGAAAGAATGCAACGTTTCGACCCTACTGGGTCTTCATCATGATTTGCCTGATGAAGACCCAGTAGGGTCGAAACGTTGCATTCTTTCATTAAACCGGGAGCAATTTATCAGTGTTGCGGACATTGCATTCCTTCCATAGTTACTCTCCATTTGTCCTGCACCTGCAAGGTGGGATGTGCACACAGCTACTCTTCTTAAACATTTATCTGAAGCAACTTACAAAATTGGGAAAACATTCAAAGTTCATTAGTTAACAGTAAATACAACATTAAAAGAATGGAGTAAACACAAGTCTATTTGTGGTTGATAATGGGTCGAAATGGGAGCTAAATTATATTAATTGGAGACATTTTGAAGAAGACATTTTATAAATCGCCTGGAATATTATCAACTGTAGGCCATAACAAAGACGGTTTCTGAAGGCAACACACACACTGCCTTACTTCTGGTAGTTTCAAATCAGTGGGTGCATTCAAAACAGGATTATTATCAACCATAAATAGACCAAGTATTGTTATTACTCCAGTGTATTCCTCCAAATACTACAACCAAAGGATGAGAGGGCAGACGTTTACATTAGGTACTAAAGTGTACTTGATGAAGATAGATGATTATATAGGACATGATATAATGGTATAGGCTGGGTGAATCCTGCCTGACCTGCCGGCAAATGTGGATTAGGCTGGAAACCCACACATCTATATCCTCTGCTTCTTGTCCACAACCTTTGAGTCCAATCACAAACAAGCTTAGCCTATCCAAAAGATGCACCTGGATCATTGGTCTGATTGGCTGAAGGACTATCCAAGCGTACGGAGTCATTTGAACTATTGCCCATTGATCACGCCTCTTGTGCAGTAGAAATAAAGCACAGACTCCCCAGACTAATGTTCAATCTTAAAATATGAGCTTATGGTGATAGCCAGACTAATAATGGTATGTTTAATGCACACATTTGTTGAAAAACTTTATTGCTAAAATGCATCCATTATCATGTAGGTGTTATATCCTATAACCTACGAACAACCAGCTTCTCAAAATTGTGATTTAGAAGGTCAGACATCTTCCTTCATGGATATATTCGAGGGCTGAGAACCAAAGGGGCGTAAGTGACATTTCACCAACTTTACAGGAGAGCCAAAACAAATCTAACTGCTTCTATATGTTCACAGTTAAAGACCTTTGGTTTTTGTTCAATAACTATATATTTATAAATATTTTACTTCTATAATTTTGTCAGCTAAGGGAGCTCATCAAGAGCTTTCAGTTGAAATATATAACTCCATTTTGACCAAAATGTCACTTACGCCCGTTTGGTTCTCAGCCCTCGTATTATTACCTTGGGTCTCAACATTGAATCTACAAATCAGGACACTTACATGTATACTGCAGGTACTTTTCAAAATGTAAAACAGCTGAGAAAATTCACACACAAACATGCATTACTCACACACATCCACTCGCACAAAGAAACACACACACACACACACACACACATAAATATACATACTGTACATGAACACACCTACTGAATATTACTCTGAACATTAACCTGCATTGTGATTTGTCCAGTGACAATGTAAAGAGAGTGAAAACAGAAATGATTCATCTGTATCATTGAGAACTTCAACACTGAGATGCCACAGAGACCTCTGCCGTCACATAATTTCCATGAGCACAAAGGAAACAACACAGCAATCCTAATCCGCGAATGTCAATCTGACTACCAAAGGCAGAACGTCTCTTTGCATGGACACAAACAGCTATTTCGGAATGGCTGAATATTTGACGTGGGCATATTCACACGCGTGGTCGCCGATGGCTGTGAGGTCCTCACCTCCCGGGACACCGCGTCCAGCGGCACTCTTCTGGAAGCTGACGGAGGAGTAGGTGACCGTGTCCGTGGGACTGGTGGACAGGTAGGCAGTGTCCGTGGGGCTGGTGGACAGGTAAGCAGTGGCAGAAGTAGTGGTGAGGGGGGTACCTGGGTTCTCATCACCTGTGGACGCACCTGTTGTGTTCTTCACTGCCTCATAATTGTTAGTGGTTTGCGCCACCTGACAGAAAGAGAAAGAGAGAAAAGTTTCGTTTTTTAATCTGAAGGCTTCTTTTAACTTTCAATTGCGAAGACATTATGCCTCATGTGCAAACCTTCAAACACAGACACAGACAAACACACACACACACACACACACACACACACACACACACACACACACACACACACACACAAAAACAGACATACTACAATATTTCATATATCACTGACTGATAAAACATGACCACTGTGTAAATATGCATGGTAAATGTTTAGCGTTAAATACGGTTTTGACAGACATCATGGGCTTTACAGTTTCACTCACCTCTTTGTCCTCTTCTTTGGTTTGAACCATTGTCATCATTGGTGTGTCCTGGTCTATGTTCATCCCTGGAGAGTGAATGAATCAATACATTCAAACTAGTAACTTTACGATACGATAAAGATAGACAGCGTTCAGATCACATATGGGTCCTATTGCACGTGCCTGACCCTACTCATGTCCCAATCCCAATCCCATCTCTCTCTTTACCACTCGCTTCCTGTCACTCTTGCCACTGTCCAGTCCAAACAACAGTTGGTCAGCTACAGATCCTCGCCCCTGTCACCCACCCAGTATTAAAATGAAACCAAATCTGCATTCTCAACTACATTGGGATTTCAGGTTGGAGATACTTCCCTTATGTGTAAGTACATTTAAACTATATGTGAAGTTATGTAAACGGACAGATGGAGAGACTCGATTTCACTTCCTGACAACACATAATTAGACCTCAAGTGCTATACTTTCTAATATCCTCTAGGGGGAGCCAATGCCTTGCTATCAAGTGCTCTCCTCTCTGCCAATCCAAAACAACAAGCAGTCTCAAAGCTGCTTATTATGGGAAATGAAGTACTTGCCATCAGAAAACTCGATGTTTACACAATGATTCTTACATCCTGAAGCCTGAAACCCAGTCTGGTGTCACTGACCCAGTCAGAGCTCAGATAGTACATTTATTAGCAGGTGGCTAACTCAGTGTTAAAAGTTGGTCTTGCTTTGCTATGGTCCCCAGGGGAAACACTTGTTGAAATTGTTAACTCTGCCAAGGAGGTTATGTTTTCATCAGGGTGTGTTTGTTTGTCTGTTTGTTAGCAAAATAACTCAAAAAGCTATAGATGGATTTTGCAGGAATTTTCATAAAATGTCTGAAATGACCCAAGGAAGAATTTATCAAATTTCGGGAGTCATCCGTATCACCTTCTGGATCCAGGCGGTAATGTTTTGAGGTCTGCATTCTCTAGTGTTTTTTTTTAGTTTTTTTTTTCTTTTTTTAGGTGTTTACTGTAATTTTGTGTCATTAGATTTTCAGTTTTCAGTTAAGTGCCATTAGATAGGTGTTTAGTTATGTGTCATTAGATAAGTTTTCATTTCCATGTCATTCGATAGGTGTACTGTACATATGTGCTATATATTTTAGGTTTGGGCACCTTAACCCATTCTATTATGGTACCGGAGCAGACGCAAATTGTACGAAAGACTTCAACTAATAACGTGGATTTTGGCGCTACTTTAATCTTTCTTTTCAAATACGAGGCATCACTGCACATCAGATGAGCTTAGACAGATATTCAGTATGATATATGTCATTACATGCTGTAGGTTTTCAGTTATGCGCCATTCGATAGGTGTTCAGTTATTTTCCGGTCTGAGTCAGAGAATGTTTGAGGAAGTCAAAAAGGGACAAAAAAGGAAGTAAGGAAGCATTGTGTGTATGCTTATGTGTGCGTTTGTATACGTGACTGTGTGTACGTAAGCCTGTGGTTGTAATTCTGAAGAAATACGTGCATCAGTGATCACCAACCTCTATCACCTGTCTTGCTTCTTCTTTTTCTGCAGACGATAAGGATTACCATCACTATCAGCAGTGCAACCACGGCCAACGACACAGCGACAGGCACCGTGATGTGTGAAAGATCTGTAAATACATCACATAGGGCATAATTCACAGGTGGGAGTGTGTGGCTGGGACTGGGAGGCTGTGCAACAACTAAGATTTACACTGACTGGGAAAACACTTAATCCGCAAATATATACTTTATTCAAGTCCGCAAATTATACTATGACACAGATACAGTATGTGGTGGTACAAGCATAGTCAGCCATCTTTAACACTGACACTGAGAGAGTTCCCCATAGGGGATGTTAGGGGCTATTTGAGACATGGAAAAATAAGCGCAATGTTCTGCTCTGCTTTTACCATATTACTCAAGAATGACTGCATATCTCTCTGAGGTCATGGGGTGACTTGCTTCCTCTTTTACATAAAAAAAATATTTCCACATTGAAGTTGGCCAGAAAATATGACATACATTACACATATTATACAAACATTATACAGAATAATACAAATGGTTTCACTTTAAAGATGCTTTGTTTTGCTGGTATGTGTTCAAGCACAATCATTTGGAGCAATATGCAGCCAAATGTTTATAGGACTCTTTTTTACCAGAAAGCAGGACTTTACTGACGTTGTGACAACTGACTAAAATGAAGATTTCAATTTGTAAATTGAAGCTCAAGTTTTGACATCTTTATATTTGTCTGTCTGTTTGTCTAAGTCTTAGTTTGCTGCATTCAGGGTCAATTAAGGCATTTTGTTTATAATACACTCACCTTTCTCAACAGTTATCTGAACAGCTGAAGTGAATTCTGGTCCACTGGTGTCACTGATCACTACACACCAATATATCCCAGCATCCTCTGCTGTGAGGTTAGAGATGGTCACAGTGAAGTCAGCAGCAATGTCCCGCGAAGAGAATCTGGATTTACTCAAAAATTCCTGCTCCAAACACTTCTTTGGATCTTTTCCTCTGAGGAAATATTTACGATGTGCCCCACTCATATTCGGATACTTGCAGGAAATGTTGATGGTGTTCCCTTCAAAGCCGCTTGCATTAATCACTGCCAATGAAAGAACACAACCCATTACAGTCAGTTAACATCTAGAAATGTTAAATACGATTAGTACAGATTACTATCAAAACATTGCATGGACAAATACAGTACATTGCTTAGCATTATGTAAACAATCTAACGTACAACTTTTAACTGCCAGTGGCCGTTCGCAAAAATAAACAATGTCCTTAATTCCAAGCATGTATTTCCCAGAATCCTCTGCTTGCAGTCCTTTGATGGTCACATTAAGCTTTCTTGTTGTGGTGTCGTCATAGAGAGAGAATCTCTCGTTGTCAGAGCTAATCTGACCTTGTTCAGTTTGAATCAGACTGGTGGGGGATCCTTGTTTTTGGAGATACTTTGCGTTTTTCTCAAAGCTGCTTTCATATGGACAATTAATCTGTATTTCACCTCCTGTGTAGCCAGTTAGTGGTATAGCTGTAACAGAGAGAGAGAGAGAGAGAGAGAGAGAGAGAGAGAGAGAGAGAGAAAGAGAGAAAGAGAGAAAGAGAGAGAGAAAGAGGAGAAAATATATAAGGAAACATTGATTGACTTCATGTAACAAGAGGCATTGATTGCAAAAAAGAAAAGAAAAGAAAAAATAAATAGTAGGGTTTATGAACAGATCATTTGAAAATCAATTCACACTGTAAAGGGGTTGCATATATAGCTGTAACAGAGAGAGAGAGAGAGAGAGAGAGAGAGAGAGAGAGAGAGAGAGAGAGAGAATGGTATATAGAAAATAATATAGAGAAAATAGATAGGGCATCATCATTCATTGATTTTATATAATAAGAGGCATTAATTGCTTCTGATTGGCTTTTAAATATGTAGTATCACATGAAAATCAGTTCAGATAGTAAATGAGTTGCATGCTATCCTGGAATATTCATCGTTGGAAACAAATAGATTTTTTCACTCACTCACCCCAAAACTTCACTTTTTCAAAGATGTCCACCATCCCATTCGAAGAAGGAACTGTACACCAGTACTCTCCACTGTCAATGTCAGACACACTACTGATGGTAACTGTCACACGTCCGATCTTTCCGTGGTCCCACATTCTGAATCTATCCTGATAAGTGATTTGATTGCTTGTGGTAGCCATGATGTTACAATAATTACCGACCGTGTGTTTGCAGAGTTGTTTGATGGGAACACTAAACTGTGTTTGATAGCGGCAGTAGATGTTTTTTTTCTCTCCTATATAGCCGATCCATTCCGCTGCTTCACACAAACCTACTATGAAGTAAGACAACACGTTTATTAAAAAAGGACCCAGCATCATTATTAAAAATGAATACATATCCATAAGTTTCCATTTTCAGAAACCATACATTTATACAGGACAACTAAAATGTTGGTGGACACACCATAATGAAGTCAGGAGCAAATGAATATGCTGTATATTAGACAGTGAGTGGAGCGTAAACATAGACTTGGTCAGTTTGCAGAAAGCCCTCACTATGTGGACCATAAAACCTTTGGCCAAATATGTGACCATGACCATCACCATCACCACCCTATAAACATTATTTACCATGTGCACCAACTGCACTGTAATATTCATATTTCACCAAAATGTCCCATGTCTTTGGCACACATTATGAGTGAATGACCCTTTAAATGGGGGGCAAACAAGGTTGTCTGCCCTTGTCTACATGCAATATTTAAAGTTACAGTTTTTTACGATTGTTTACACACTAAAATATTTTTTTTCACACAATTAGCCAAATTTTACTCCAAGGAGCAAAACACCTCCACAGATTTGCACAACATTACACACAATGTCTGCTTCACCCTTTTTGCAAAACATTACACACAGTGATTTGTAAAACTCTACACATATTTCCACACCTTAGACACAGATAAGGATTGTGAGGTTACTTCCTTGTCATTACAAAGCCCCGGATTGCCAATGACTACACTAATGAACGAATTGGATAATCACATCCACCAGGTGTGTAAGCACACATGTGCAAAATTGAAAACGCAGCACTCAGGTGTGCTATACAGTCTTGTTGCTTTTGCAGTAGTTGCTCTTCAGAGTCAAAGTGTATGTACTTTATGCAGTAGTTTTTGTTTGTCTACAGATTTTATTTGTTCAATTGATTTCATTGTTGGTTGATCACTATAACTAATTATGGTTAGAAATACTGTAAGTATTGAAAGAAATACTTGAAATATTCAGTCTACAGCAGTCTTCAGTGTTGTACAGTGCAAGTGCAAGTTTATAGACCTATTTATGTACACTTTCCCTATGTCGAACTAATCATGAAGAATGTTGTGGGTTTGTCACTATTTTTTGGACATCTAAATGATCCCTTACATAACAATGTCTGGGCAAAAATCTAGCACATGCTATTTCCTAATTTTTCTTTTTACAAATGCGTTTTGCATTTATCACTGCAGTGTGAAACTGGCTGCAATAGTGTCTGATCATTGAGGACTGTGTTTGTTAAATGACAACTAATAGCATTTTTACAAATATGTGTATATGTTTTGACTGAAGTGTGTATGTTTTGACTGAAGTGTGTATGTTTTGACTGAAGTGTGTTTGTTTTGACTGAAGTGCTTCATTTTGCAAAGAATCTAGGAATTATGCAAAATGGGTGTGGCGTTTGGATACCTGTGCTTAAATTTTGTTAAAAAGAACTCGGTTTGAAAAATTGTGTGTAAGCAATTGGAAAAAACTGTAATAATATCATGTTGTGTCACAATATACCAGAATCTACTCATATATTGTTGTATAGATAAAATTACCTGCAATCACAAAGATGGTTGACATCGGCAGAATCATCTTGAGTTTCTCTTCAAGTCAGTTCATATCTCAATACGTGTATTTTCCAGTTTGAGCTTTCAACACACGATACTAGTGTTGACAAAGATTAGAAAATCTCACTCTCCAGTCAAGTGTGTGCACCCATGTGACTGGCGTCTCTCGTAAGCTCCCTAAGACGGACTAAGATGCTTCCCCTTTCACTCTCCGCCCACATTCACAACTCCATGATGGTCTACTGAGAGAGAGAGAGAGAGAGAGAGAGAGAGAGAGAGAGAGAGAGAGAGAGAACCCTGCTGCCTATCTACTCAATTGGGTTAATATTGTTGAAGATCTTAATAACATACACTTGTTATAGGTGCTTGTTATCAGGGCCCCTTTTCTATTTAAATATATATAAAACCAGTCCGGCAGGGGGGGGGCGACAGATCAAAATCAAAAACATGCTATCCATGTGGACCAAGTTTCGTACAACCCGGTGTTTCACTGTCCTTGGAATCCTCGATGGAACAATTCCACATTAGAAAACCAAAACGGCCTAATTAAGACTTACAGTAAATGAACAGTAAATGAACAGAACTTTTGGACAACTCTCTATTTCTTTTACAGCCATCACACAGTGGAGCGCAATAACAAGTGTTATACACAGATTTCCTGTTTACTAACAAAACTAGATGCGCGCGCACCCACGGGGCAGAAGACGCCAAATGGCCGGTCTTAACGTTATAAAGTTAACCTAATAACCAGCTGCTGTACGCTATAATCGGCATTTTTTGTATGCCACTGTTGTCTAAATGATGATAACATCTCATTTATGAGCTTATTTCAGAGTTTGTCGTTCGTTTTCATTATTTATAAAACATCGTATTTTTGGCGGTTTTGGTGGTTTCTGGCAAATATATGCATTACTTTACATTCCTGAACATTCTCTAACCATCGTCATTTCGAATAGTGCTGTTTTCTGCACTAAAATTCATTTTAATCTTTTCACGGAGAGCAGCTGCTTAATGCTGTTCATGGTGCTTTCTGCCACTTGCGTGCGCGCGCATGTTTTCGAGAAATCTATGGGCGTGTGTGTGTATGACTATGAGTGTGAGTGTGAGTGTCAGTGTGTGTGTGTGTGTGTGTGTGTGTGTGTGTGTGTGTGTGTGTGTGTGTATTATTTTGTCTACCAGGTAGCTACTGTAGCCTCTTTTTTTAGAGCATTTATTTATTTATTTATTTTTTAAATAACCATCTTAAACATCACCTGCTTCTGTCAGCTATGTTCTTTTTTCAAAGAAACAAAAATATTCCCTGCTTTGGATGGCATGTGATGGGTGATTGGTTGTCAGACGTCTTCTCAACTTGCTGGGTTGGACAGTTTCATACCACATATCAGGCACAGCTGTAGAGGGCATGACGAGTTGCCGGTGAAGATGAATCCAAAAGTGAGGCCATTTTCATGCCGTGGCACCGCGGTTGAGAAACAACGTAAACCCAGCCTGATCTGCTGGCGATCTGAGTTTCACCCTGTAGCTCAACACAGACTGGAAACCTGCACATGTATCTCTCCTGCTTTTTGTCCATGTTTGCTGGGTCCTATCACAAACTGGCTTACCCAACAGGGTAAAGTTTAAATGGCTCTCATCTTGTCCACTAGAGGTCAGTCTAGACTGCACAATTCAAAAAGGCCTGTGTATGAGTCTTGATATGATTGGGGTCCAGTTCACAGAGTACAGAAATTTCAGGAGCCCGATTGTAAATGCATTGAAAAACCAATGTAGTGTGGGCATGGTTCAACTACCTGTTCCAATATGACTGTTGAAGTGGCATAAGGACGGATAGCATATCCAGTGACACATCACACCCTTCGTTTGTTGTTATGCCATTTGTATTCACATCACGCTCATACCACATATACACAAACACAAGAGGGTAGACCAACACATACAGTATACAACACACAGGGATTAACAGATGAAGAACAACTAAGGGCGACTACACACAGGTAATACATACCACAGGTGAACACAACATGAAATAACACAACAACAACAACAACAACAACAACAACAACAACTCCCGAACCCTCCCGCAATGCAGAGCCACAATCCAGACAGGTTCAGTCCATTACAACATTAAAGAAGGGATGTTGGCTAATGCAAAATCCTCACACACACACACACACACACACACACACACACACACACACAGACACACACACATACAATATTTGTGGTTCAGTCACATCCCCTGTGCGTGCAAGGGTTTAGAAGATCATAGTTCCAGAGAAACAGACAGCTAAGTGTGGTCAGTGGTGAAGAAAGAGAGAAAAATACACATACACATACACACACACACACACACACAAAACCCATGGCTTTCTGGCTTCCACCATTACTAATACCATAGTCATATCAGTAAGTATAGTATCAAGCATCATTTCTAACAATTTGCTATAGCAATATGCTCAAACATGACATTCAATATAAGATGAAGTTGACTTGTCTTAACATTAAGTTAACTTGACTTGACACTTTCATCCAGTCAAACAGACCTGCAAGAGCAGGTTCATCCAACCCCAGGTCCACAGGTTGTGGGGCAGCCGTGGCCTACTGTTTAGGGCTGGTTAGGGCTTCGAGCTTGTAACCCGAAGGGTTTCTGTCATAAGGTCATAATGTGCATCGTAACTGTGTGTGTGTGTGTGTGTGTGTGTGTGTGTGTGTGTATTGTACAGTATGTGTAACACCATCTATTCACTACATTCTAATTGACTATGAAGGGTTTGATAAACAGTGTCCTGAAGAGAGTTTGCCTGGAGACTTTGGTAGATATTGGCCTGAACCTCTGCACTGGCCGAGATGTTGGTGACTGCATTGACATAGCTGTGGTCTGAAAAAAAAAAAAAAAAAAAAAAAACACAATCAACAGAACTGTTTTAAAAGGGATGTTTTTTTTAGTCATTTAGTGTGTGTGTGTGTATGTGTGTGCATGTGTGTATGTATGTGTGTGAGTGTGTTTTCACTGTGACCTTCAATTACGCCCTAGCACCCTAATTTTCAGACCAAACAAACACACAAACAAAAATCACAACAATTTTAGAATCATTATATGTATCAAACAGAGTTAAATATGTGCAGGTCATGTTCAAATTTAGGAATTCCGTAAGTTCAAACTATATGTGCAAAACACACATGTTTTAGAAAAGGTTGGGTTGGGTAAGTTTTATTTATGTATAGTGTCAAACTAAAGGTCTTTTTGGGAATGAGTGTTAATGGCACCTACCTTGCGAGATTGACCTGGGTTCTCCCAGTTAGGTGTTGCACTATTAGATGTTAAATGATGTGCCTGTCTGGTGTTTCAGGAAGTCAAAAAGGGGTGGTGTGTGTGTGTGTAGTTCTGAAGAAATACATGCATCAGTGATTACCAACCTTGCTTTTTGCTGCTTCTTCTTTTTCTGCAAACAACGAAGATTACTAATCCCAACAGCTGTGCAACCAAAGCCAATGACACAATGACAGACACCATGATGTTTGAAATTTCTATAAACACATCAAAAAAAAGTACCAACAAGGAATTAGTCACATGTGGGGAGAGAGGCCTTAGTAAAACTAAGATTTACACTTAGCATAGCCAGTCATGTTTAACACTGACGCCTCTCTGAGACTTTCCCATAGAGCAATTAGTGGACTATTCTATTTTTTATCATATTACCAAAGGATGACTGCATATCTCTCTTAGGTCATTCAGTCTGTTTGTCTCTTGATTGGTTCCATTCCAGGCATTTCGTTTTTTTCAGTATTTAGTATTTTGGGGCATCTACAGTTATACCTAAAGTTATTTATATTTTACCTTGCCGTAGTCTTTCTCCCTGTACATGTGAAACATGTTTCAGCACCAAAGGACTATCAATATAGGGGGACAGTCTCTGAAGAGATATATCTACTGACCAGCATGATTCTAGCAAGATGTCACTATAGACCATAGACCCATATGGCTCCGAAGATGTTGCATTAAGCTGAACAACTAGCATAGTTCTGCTCTAATACACCCACCGTTCTTGACAGTTAACTGAACAGCTGAAGTGAACTCCAGTACTTGACTGATGTCATCAATCGCCACACACCAGTATATCCCAGCATCCTCGGCTTTGAAGTTAGACATGGCCACAGTGAAGACTTGGTCGGCAGCATTGTCCCGCAAGCAGACTCTGTCCTGAGTCAAAAGTCCTTCCTCTAAACACTTCTTTGGATCTGTTCCTTGGCAGAAATGTTTACGATATGCCCCACTCATGTTCTGATACTTGCAGGAAATGTCAATGGTGTGCCCCTCAAAGCCGCTTACACTGATCACTGGCAATGAGAGAACATGAACCATTAGATACTACACAGTCAGTACACATGTACAAATGGCAAAACATAAAATACAAATTACGTGGACAAATGTATTGCCGGAGATTTTATGAAGACATGACATACCATTTTTAACTGCCAGTGGCCATTCACGATGAGAAAAATCCTTTATTCCACAGCGATATTTCCCAGAATCCTCTGCCTGTAGTCCTCTGACGTTCACCATAAGCTCTCTTCCCTCGGTGTCATCGTAGAGGGAAAACCTTCCATTGTCAGCCCTGATTTGGCCATCTTCAGTTTGAACCAGACTGATGGGGGAGCCGAGTTTTTGGAGGTACTTTGTATTTTTCTCAAATTTGCTTTCATATGGACATTTCATCTGTACTTCACCTCCTATGTAGCCAGTGAGTGGTATGGCTGAGAGAGAGAGAGAGAGAGAGAGAATGGCATGGAGAATATATATAAGGAAACATTGATTGACTTCATATAACAAGAGGCATTGATTGCCTCTGCTTGCAAAAAAGAAAAGAAAAAGGGTTTATGAACAGTTTGAAAATCAATTCACACTGTAAAGGGGTTGCATATATTACCTGGAATATTCATTATTGGAAAGAAATAGAGAGAAGAGATTTTCACACTTACCCCAAAACTTCACTCTTTCAAAGATGACGGGCACCCCATTTAAAGTATAACCCTGACACTGGTACTCTCCACTGTCACCGACAGACACACTACTGATGGTAACAGTTGCAACTCTGCGCAGTGTGTCATCATTAATGGAGAATCTATCCTGATTAACGATCCCTGGATCTGTTGAAGCCACACAATCAGATCGATCAACAGTTGTTTGCTTGTAGATGCTTTTGTAGTCTCTGCTAGTATGCGATGGGTAGCGACAGTAAATGTTTGCCCTTCCTCCGAGATAGCCAGTCATTGTCACTGCTTCACACCAACCTACTAAAGTAACAGAAAATAGTCATTAGAAATGGAGTCGTTCATTAAACAACACATCACCATAAGTAGCCACATTCATAGGCTAGTCATTTACAAGTGAATATATATCAATGAAATCCTATGATTATATGTGACCCTCCTCCACAGCGAAATCAGAAGAATTCACGGTTGATGATCTTTCAGTCAGTCAGTGTGTTCAATTTGACTGCTTCCAAACTGATCCTGTTCAGCTTTCCTTTCACTTGTGGTAAGTTTGAACTGAATTATAATATACCTGCTACTGATTGTGCACTTGGTTGCTAAATGGTAGGCCTATCCATGTGACATATAGTAGGATCATATCTAGGCTACAGTACATCATATTTGTAATTCACATTAGGTTAGGTCTAATGTTAGAACTAACATCTAATGTTTGGTTACAAAAAGTTACATATTTGCGAATAAAGAACTGTGAACTCGCTCATACCCAGATAGTAAAATTCAGTTGAATCAATTTTTTATATATAGTTTGGCAGAACTATTGAAACTACTGTACATTGAAGCCTACATTGAAATGTCCCCTCTGTTTTGTGTTGAATCTGTATTGGATTTTTAAACTATATTGACAATTAATCAATGGTGATATCAACAAACCCCTCTGTAAATATAGTTTGGTCTAAGACTGGAAAGTGTGGTGCATGTAAGTGCCCCTGAAGTGGAAATATCGAAGCGTGCAAGTTCAATCACCTATTACTCTCAATGCAAGAATGTGTCTTTACATGAGTTTGCTCTCTTTGTACAAAACATGCCATGTCTTTAGTGTACTGACAGAATTGTGTCGTTCATCGCTATTAAGATGCAGTCTGAGTTTTACTACAGTTGATGTCGACCAGAACAACAAATCACAACCTCCTTCACTAGACACACCCAAGTAACAATCTTGGATCACGCAGGCACTGTGAACAACCCAAAACACGCATATTCCCAAAAATGGTCGACAGTCTTACATTGGCCCTGGTAACACAGCCTATCATACAACATTACACACAAACTCAGGTGAAGACAAATTCTTACACATTTAGAGTAGCCTAGTATGTGATGACTTGATTTACATCACATACTAGGCTACTCTAAATGTGTAAGAATTTGTCTTCACCTGAGTTTGCTCTCTCTGTACAAAGCATGCCATGTCTTTAGGCACGTGTTTTGAGGGAAAAGGAGTTACAGTAGTAAATGTGGCCCTCAGTGTCTACAAGCAATATATAAAATGTTGCAAACTGTGGTGTCACAGCAACATGCCAGAAAATATTGTTGAAGGCCTACAGATAAAACAACAACAACAAAAAAAAACATGAACTTTACCTGTGATCAGGAAGATGGTTGACACAGACAGATTCATCTTGAGTTTTTATTTAAGTCAGTTAATTTTGCCAGTCTGAGCTTTCAACACAACATCCTCACTGGCTGGCGTCTCTCGTAAGTTCCCTGAGACTGACTAAGATCCTTCCCCTTTCTCTCTCCGCCAACATGCACATCTCAATAGGTGCCTCTCATGTAAAGTTTATACGTCCTCCCTCGCTCCTCGGGCCTCGATCCTCACTGATCTACATAAAGAATGATGGGGCGTTAACAACGATAGTCTATCCCTTCGTCTATCTTTCTTTATGTAGATCAGTGAGGATCGAGGCCCGAGGAGCGAGGGAGGACGTACAAACTTTACATGAGAGGCACCCCATGATGGTCTACTGAGAGAGAAGGTGCACGGAACATAGTAGGCGTGTAGCCCCACATGGATAGCATGTCGCCATCGATTTTTTTTCTGATCCATCGCCTCGCCGCCGGAGTGGACCCCCAAAAAAGGGGTCCAGTCCGCAAGTGAACATACACACACACACAGACACATAAGATACACACAAATGCTGGCAAGTAGACACACACACACACACACACACACACACACACACACACACACACACACACACACACACACACACACACACACACACACACATCCCTTTACCCCCACCACAAACACAAGCAAAAACTCACAGACAGAGAAACACACAAAAGCAAGCACACACATGAACACTCTATTTTACATACAAGAAAATTGCAGCAGGGGATGGAGTCGGAGATGGAAACAAATTGACAAGCAGGATTCATTTTTGCGGAGAGAATGTGCAGGACTCCACGATGGTTATATTTTGTACGGCTTTGTGGTACATCTAGTTTGGTAACATACTGTAAAGAATAGGGATGGGTATTGATACGTTTTTATCAATACCGATGGCATTATCGATTCTGCCTATCAATCCAATTCCTTATCAATTCTCTTATCGATTCCCAAAAAATGTAGGTGCACCCACATTTTTCATTGCATCGCCTTTAACGCCAAAAGGTCACCTTTTATCGCTCTCCTTTCATATAATGTGAATGATTTTTTAACAATAAGGCGTAGAAAAAGCTTGTCTTTATTTAAAACACAATAAGGAATATACATATTCTTTATAAAGAATTATAAAGATAGCCTACAGTGTATATAATATAATTCTTTATATATTCTAATCTATAGCCTAGGCCTACTGCTGACATTTCTGATATTCATGACATTCATGACTATTCATATTATAACTCTGCCTCTTTAATTCAGCTGTCGGCTTGAAGCCTCAAATTGTAAACAAAGTAGCATAGTTGGCTAGCTTATTATAGTCTACTGGTTGGACTGTTCAGTTTCCCCACGTGTGTTTAAGTTGCAAGGTAGGCTAAAACTTTGTCTCCTTGGGACAGGCCCTTTTGAGTCTTAGAGTTGGAAAACATTGAGATGATCAGTCAACTTGAATGCAAGAGTTTGAATCAAATTTGCGCAGTAGCCTACGCTATGATGCTAACCGAAATTAATTATAATGTCGCTAGTTGTCTTCTATGCGTCATTGCTTTCACGATTGTGAATGTGCATGTCGAGGGGGTGTCGCGCACGAGAGAGGGAGAGGGAGAGAGAGCGGGCCAAGGGGGTTAGCCTACTATACAGTTTGGCAAAGTTGCACGCATATAATAGTCTACAATTAAAACTCGTGAAGGAAACGTATGCTTTCACTCGAGCAGCGTCAGGTGCACCTAGAATTATTTTCAGGCACACTCTTAAACATTTTGGGCGCATATGCACTCTGGAGCCCTGGACCGGGCAACGTTAGCACCCCTCCGTAGTCTGTCAAACACATGACACTCTTGGAGCTTAATCCCATGCTTCACGGACAAATGTTTTAACATATTGCTGGTATTACTACCCTTACACGATTTGACTTGTAGTATGAGTCGTCGCAGGGCGTGTAACACAAAATTTCAGGAAACCGGAAAAGGTCCGACGTCATGCAGGCTGAGGGAATCGTTAAGGGAATCGATAACAAAAAAGACGTACGATGTCGATGGAATTGATAAGTTAAACCCGGTTCCAAGACGGAACCGGTTATCGATGCCCAACCCTAGTAAAGAACGTCACTTTTCAGAACCAATGAGGGAACTGGAAGTGGTTGAAGGAAATTGTGGAGCTTTCGTCTGCTAAATAACTATAACCATAACCGTAACCTATAACCAAATATAACAATTGGTTGTAAGCCCCTAAACCTAATGAATCTGACACTGCTTAATACGGAAAAGTTTCAGTTCAATGTAAAACCAATATCCATTGTAGGTTGATACCCACAATATAGACTGTTTATGAGAATGCCTAACTCATTTTCTTATGACACTTGTTTATTTCTAGGGATAATGTCACGCAGGTCTCTTCCTCGGCCGTTTAATTTGGGCATTTCCTTAAAAAAAACACAATTACTTGTACTTGTTCTGAAAGATGGACAGTGCTGACTCGGGCTGCTAGACTCACGCAGAGTGCTAAGCTAACCGGTCTATCACACCCTATGATGTAGAGTTCAGGCTGAGCTAAGGTGATGTGGCCGTCTCGCTCAGACCATCACTGGCAAAACTGCCCATTGCTATATCTCCCGATAGCCTACGATAGTCAGTTCTGCTGTAGCTTACCACTGTTTCAGCTGATTTAGCTTCTACGGTGGCGATAGTTTATCCTAGTCGTTCATTGTGGCAACACCGTTACCTAAGACTCTGATCCATAATTACATAGAAAGGCTATGCGGATCAGAGCATAACAATGTATTTGTCAGGTACAAGTTATTCATCGAAAACATTACCTAAATACATCTAAATAAATGACATGGAAGTTGTGAAAACAGGTTAAAGGAATACTTAGTCTATCATACAAAAACAGCTGGAGAAGGAACACTCTACCAGCTCAGAGGATGATGACTTCACACCACGTGTGGGAGTTCTGACTACAGAATGACTCTAAGATTTAATGGGTTGACTCACCTTAAATAGGCTACCCAGTTTGTGATTGGTTAGGACATGCATAGGGTTACATTACTGCATATCACATGATGAGTACTGTTGATGAAACCGAGACCATTGTTGTGGTGAAACCACTAGAGTGAATGAATCAAGACAAGACAATACATTTGATTCCACTTCTATGGACCTTGGACAAACATATGTGTTTTTGCTATTGTATTGTCTTATCTGTTATGTATGTTTATATGGTGGACTGAAGACAAATTTCCACAATTTGTGGATAATAAAGTATAGATTCATGTGACTGTAGGCCCGCACGATAGGCCCAGATTTAGTAGCTAATGAAGAGTCCACATAAGATTGAAAGGAATGTCATCAGCCTGGGATTTAAGAGTCCACATATGATTAAAAAGAATGTCATCAGCCTGGGAATTAGGATCCTACAATATAGTTGTTATAGATGTTTCATTCGCATTGAGCTCAATGCAAATTAAACCGAGGCTAACTGAAATAAAACCATGCCAATCTCTAACTATGGTGAAGGGTATGATGATTTGGGGCTATCTTAATTCCAAAGGCCAAAGGAACTTTATCAGGGTGCATAGTGTCCTGGATCCATGAAATATCTGACATTTAAAAATATAACAAAATAAACATCTGCCTACCTCTATGGGGATTTTAACACATAGGGTTAACACAGGGGTTCCAATATTTATGACCCCTGCTTTTTTTTTTTTTTTTAAGGACAATCTTTATTTATTTACAATACATGATTCATTCACAATAAAAAGTGATTTTATATTTAAGCATTATCACACGAGTGGGAGTGGTGTTGTTGGCCTACTGTATATCGCCACGGCTGTGGTTCGCCGTACAGTAGGTAACCACAACCGTGGCGATGTAGGCCAACAACACCACGACCACGAGTGTGATAACGCTTTTATACAACAGTTCCATTGCCAACAAAAAAAGATACCAGAGTGCATTTTTAGGAAGGATAATTTATCATTTACCATTGTTTTTTATTTCAGCCCAGTTCCTCCGCTATGCGAAGTAGGCCTAGATCAGAATGCGTGTGGTTGCTGTGCAACTGCTAAATCAAAGAACATGGAATGCCGTCTCTGGTTGAATCAAAGCGAAGAATCAGCCATCTCTGGATACATTGGCGGAGTGATTATTAGCTGTGAAGAGTCACCAGTGGTGATATTGCTTAATATGATATTGCTGAATATCACCACTGATAGAACACGTCTTGTCCAATCAGATATTGCTAAATCGTTCGACCTGACCTAACTGTTGTATAATACTCTTTATAGTCAACTTAAGCATGTGTTCCAATACTTATGGAGGTAACTAAATATAATAGATAGAGATTGATCTATTGATTGATTGATTGATTGATTATTTTATCCTCCACATTTCTCCAGAACAAACAGTTGTCTAACTTGTCTATCAGTGCTAACACCTCAAGCTGCAGCTATTGAGTTAGACACGTATCATAACTATAAGTTCACTAACGACTATTTTTAGCTCTTGTCAAGAGTCTCACAACTGTCGCAGTAAACACCAGAACACCAATCCATCCAGCAGTCAACCTGTAAATCCAGAGTGAAAAAAGCATAGAATTCACCCTCTGAAAAGATAACAGAGATCTCTAGAGTAAAGTATTTGCTTGTGATTTATTACTATATCGCTGGGAGAGTTTACAGCCGGGAGGGTAATGAAGAGAATGTTATGAATGGCAACATTTCAGGTTGTTTAGCAGGCTCTCATTTTGTCCACTAGAGGTCAGTATAGACTACACCAGTGTTTCTCAACTGGTGGGTCGGGACCCAAAAGTGGGTCGCGGAACCGTTCTGGGTGGGGTGCGGAGCTTAAATTCAAATGCTACCTTATCAGATCTAATATTGTACCTTTATTTTAACAGGCTTTATTCGTAGCCAATGTCAGTTTTTACCATGGACATGGTACCATGGTTTATGTGACGGGTCATGTCAGACATCATTTTAGTGGTAAACGCAAATGTAATGCCAAACATCCACATGTTCCAGACAAATAGGCCTACAGGCACTTTGTATGTTACCATGTACAGTAGCGCACCATATCCGTTGGCTTGAACGCTAAATTGATATATGGGTCGCGACTTTATAGGAAATTGTGGGTCCCAAAGCCAGACCAGTTAAGAACCACTGGACTACACAATCCGAAAAGGCCTGTATTTCTGTCATTATATAGGCTGCGTAAACCCAGGCTGATCTGCCGACGATTTGGATTTCACCCTGTAGCTCAGCTCACACTGGAAACCTGCACATCTATCTCTCCTGCCCACGCTTGCTGGGTCCAATCACAAACTGGCTTGTCCACCAGGCGCACCTGGATCGTAAAGTTTATCGGGCTCTCTCTTTGTCCGCTAGAGATCAGATTAGACTTCTACACAATTCAAAAAGGCCTGTGTGCTGAATGTGTCTTGATATGGAGTCCAGTTCACAAAGCACAGGAGTTTTCAGGAGACTGATTGTTAATGTATTGTGAGAACAATGTAGTGTGGGTACAGTCCAACTACCTGCTCCTGGGTTTATGAATTACAAAGATGTGGCCTGGGGGCAGGTAGCACATTAAAGCAACACTAAAGAGTTGTTTATACCGTAACATAATGTTTCCAAAATTATTTCAGTGGTTCATCAACTTGTGACAGGGTGAACGGCACTTTTGCATTCACATAGCGGCCCTATTGGCCATAACCGCATTATGTAACTTTACCAGATCGGGTAGCATACGTGTAGTTCAATGAAATGAGACCTAAGAAATACAAATTTGACTTGCTTCGATGTCGCAATACATCACATGTTCATAAAATCATGCGACATGCACTACCTTGTCTGTGGACATCGTTATTGGGTGGATAAACAAATAGCGTGCGTGCAACAGAGAAAAGGTGCTTTAGTGTTGCTTTAAAGAAGGGATGTTGACTAATGCAAAATCCTCACAAACACACCCACACACACACACATGCAATATTAGTGGTTCAGCCACATCCTCTGTACATACAAGGGTTCACAACATCACAGTTCCAGAGAAAGGAAGAGATAAGTGTGGTCAGGGATGACGAAGGAGAGAAAAAAAGATTGTATAATGTGTGACGCCCCCGCTTTGCCGTGCCATAAGGTGTTACGCCTCTCCCTCCCTCTGCCTGTAGGGTGTTCTTGAGCACTAGCTATATGGTTGATGTTTGTGCTTTGACCTATAGGGGGAGCTGCAGGTCTGTTCTGTATCTGATCTGAGGGGCGTGGCTCCGGGTAGATGGCCGGCAGAATATAGTCAGCGTCCGGAGGCCTCATTCTCTCTCTCTGTCCTGGACTGGTGCTGACGTTGCTGGGAGCTGGAGGCTATCCTATTGCCTTCTCTTTATGCACTACACATACACATTACTGATGTGCATGACACTTTATTTTATCTTGCATTGCTCTCCATTTACTGACTTCTGTATATTTGTAAATAAATTAAAACGTATTGTTTAAATCGTTACCGACAGTGTCAGACTCCTTATGTCCCTTTCTCTTGTGGCTCAAGGTGTCTGTGACAAACGCCATCATCAGCCTGATGATAAAGGTTTGAATGATTCAGAGTTCAGAACCTTCAGGAGTCAAACAGTGTACCGTGTACAGTAGTATGTTGATATGGATGTACACTGTAATATAAGCACTGAAGTGATATTAACAATGATTTTGTTTTTGTGTCCAACCTGCTTTTACATCCTACAGTAAATCATTCATTCCTAAATGAATGATAGTAGAAAGAAATGACATAGTGTGTTGTCTGCTGGTTAAACAAGTGTATGACATGAAGTCGAAGCCTCAAAAATTAAAAACAAATGCTCCCTCTAACATGTCTACTGTTGTGTGATCCTTCAACATTGCGGACATTTATTCATTGGAATTGTATGACTAGAAAGCTTCAAATGAATTAAAAAATATAATTGTGTTACCAACATACATTGGCCGGGTTTCCCAAAATCGTTAAGAAGCTCTTAAGTCCTAGGAACTTCTTAGGAGCGTTCTTAGAACATTCTTACAACGCTCCTAAGAAGTTCTTAGCACTTAAGAGCTTCTTAACAATTTTGGGAAACCCGGCCATTATATTTTCATTTTAGCTTAAAGTGTCTTTTTCAGGTTAACAGTTATGGTCTGTTTCAGAGGCTTGGTGTTAAAAACAAAAAAGTTTCACCACAACCTGACATGTTCCCTTTTCTCTCACATCACTGATCAAAGGATAATGAGCGAGCAGAGACAGAGTGGGCAAAACAGACAGTGTATAGTGGGCTGAGCTGATGAACCCAGATGCAACAGAGGAGAGGCAAGCAATTCGATTTGATATTGAGAGATTTAAATATCAACAACCTTTTGTCAGAATCAATTTTTTTTTTTATCTGAAGTGAAATCATGTTTTATTTCATTACATACTGTATGATGATGTGTGATTGCATCACCAACTGGAAACACACAAACACGCACACACACACACACACACACACACA
The DNA here is from genome assembly GCF_963854185.1 of Sardina pilchardus. Lineage (NCBI taxonomy): Eukaryota > Metazoa > Chordata > Actinopteri > Clupeiformes > Clupeidae > Sardina > Sardina pilchardus. The sequence continues at coordinate 21,997,860 of NC_084994.1, read as the reverse complement.
CACACACGCACGAACGCACGTACGCACGTACGCACACACAGACACACACACAGACACACACACACACACACACACACACACACACACACACACACACACACACACAATTTGCTGAATAGTAATTATTTAAAATTGAATAAGTTAAAGATGACTAGTTTAAAGTTGACCCGGAGATCTGGAACCAAAACCAGGTAATAAAACGCTCTACTACTGTGTATCTAATATACTGTAGCCTGTGCTATTTTACAGTGGCCATCAGGAATAGAGATACTATTTGTGCATTGATGTTTTTTTTGCATACATTATGATGTCCTCTGCTGGTCAAGTGGAAGCCTCCAAAATAACTGCCTCTAACATGTCTAAAGCTGTGTGTCTCTTCAGCATTACTGGCATGTATTCGTTGGAATTGTTGTACGGATAGAATAAATACATTATGAATGATTGTGTAGTGGTGGACATTAATGGTTTTACCTTAAAGTGTCTGCCACGTCTATTCCTTTTCAGGGCATCCTCAGATGTCTGACTCAGGTGTCAGACTCAGAAAAACCTCTGTTATCCTCAGACAAACCTGCCTCAGTATTACTGTAGAAAAACCTCTATCATCTCTGTCATCTGAGGTAGTTTTGTCTGAAGATGACAGAGGTTGTTTCTGATGCATTGGCAGTTTTGTCTGAAGATGACAGAGGTTGTTTCTGATGCTCAGGCAGTTTTGTCTGAAGATGACAGAGGTTTTTCTGACACTGAAGCAATTTTGTCACAAGATGACATGATGATGATGTTTCTCTGAGTCTGACACCTGAGTCTGAAGATGTCCTGAAATGATCACCGTACTGGACGTACAGGTCAGTCTTTGTGTTATTGAGACAGCGGTGGCGACCAGCTTCCTCTCTGCGTTCAGATACATTTTCACTTCCTTTCCACTTCCGCACTTGGTGTCACTGAGGTTAGTTAAAACCACAAGCTAAAGAGGCAGAAAGAAAGAGGCGGGATGAGGGGACAGGGGGTTTCCCTAGAGACAAAAATGTTATGTTATGTTATTTTTTTTACGATATTAAAATATGTAAGCATACCTCTTGGGTTATATGTGTTAATGTTGATTTCATGAGCGATCATTAACTTCCTGCTGATCAGGCATCTGCCGTGTTGTTGTTATGCAAATGTTGTGAAAATCCCAATTAACAAGTCACAAATGTTGTCATTGCGCTTGCAAATTAAATTTACAAGTGAGGAATCTTGACTTTGCATTTGCAAATCATTTGTGTGGATCATGGTCCATGTGTATACAAATAATATATTGAGACAAAAATCAGTCCATAATATACAGGATGTCCTGAAGTTTCATGATGGGGTTCAGTTGCTAGGACCCAAATAACTGTCTCAATCCATCACACCTCTTGCGGAAAGATGCTAAACAGAATTTGCTGACAGCAGGATGAAAAAACACACGTTTTGCTTGTGGGTTATATTTATCTATAGACCGTGGAGATAGTCATGTTCCTATATTGTGTTCAGATATACTTTCACTTCCTGTCAGTGGTCATACATTTTTCTTTTGTTGGCCAAAACACAAACAGATAGCGTTAAAGCAATCAATTCGTGTAGTGTGAAATGGCAATGACATCACAGAGGTTCAAATAGGTCCAGAATGCAATTCATTATCAATGTTTATCTGCAAATATGTTTCATAAAGACCTTAGGTCTTTTTTTTTTTTTTTTGTATTTGCTGAAATTAGGAACCGGGATCTCAGTCTTGCATAATGCAAGAATGCATGCTTGCTAATAACCTCTCTTTGACATTCCTGTGTCTAGGTTTGAAAAACAAAACAGCTCATTCATTCTTAATCACTGCCAGTTATCAAGAAAAATTACTGTCATTCATAATTAAACACTGGATGGAAAAAAAGTTATTTTTTGGTAATGATGACTGACACAAAGTGTGTTACAGGATATTAAACTTATGAGCAATATGGTCATAACATGAGAATACAACAATGTGTTCCAACTAGAAAACGTAATTTCGAGGAAATTACCAGTGCATGCAAAAGCAAGACATAAGACAAAATGTGAAACAAACTTAAATTTACAAACCGAACCAATACGTGATTGGACTTTTACTCTCTGAAGCTTGACTTTTCCACCTCTGAGTGTGAGTGCGTGTGAGTGTGCGTGCGTGCGTGTGTGTGTGTGTGTGAGTGGATGTAAGTGGATGTAAGGAGCATGGCTTTCTATGATGCAGTGAAATGGGGGAGTTAGGTTAGAATGTTGTGGAGTGCATGGAGAAGTGTGGTATATGAAGTGCTGCAGTCAGGTGTATGAGTGAATGGGTAGACAGAGAGAGCTGATAATGCCGGTTCAATTTAACTGGCTGTCAATTAAACTTGATAGGGCCTTGAGCAGCTGGCACTTGACACAGGTGCAAATCAGCTTAATCAGCAGTGCAGTGCGATAGACCTCTGAAGTTCGCCTACAAAAAAGCTTGCCATATATGGGCAGTTGGCTTCAATTAACTCCCGGATCTCCTTATATGGGCAAGCATAGCAGCTTCAGAGGTCTATGAAAAGTCAATGGGGAAACATATTTTGCTAATATCTCAAAAAGTATCAAGTTTACAGAACTAAAATATACATAGACTTAGTCTTATTTTCAAGACCTACGTAACAAAGTTTGAACCAAGTTTCTACGTTAAACGGTTGAAGCGAAATAGGACCTGGTTAGGAGAATAATAATAAATATAGCCGCAAGCGGCGATGGCGGGCCCGAGCACCTGCGGTGCGGAGACCTGTGACATTTCGGAATCTAACAAAGCAACATGTGCGTGTTGGTGGGCATGTGCATGAGCAACACACATGCCCACCAAATTTGGTCAATTTTCCTGAATGTATGTGTCAACCACAACAGACAACACGCTAGGTGGCGCTATAGAGTCCCTAAGCCACACCCTAGGCCAGAGCTCTATCTCTGACTATCGATAGCAATAACGCACAAGCCCACCAAATTTGGTTCATTTTCGTGAATGTGTGTGTAAACCACAACACACAATGCGCTAGGTGGCGCTATACAGTCCATAAGACACCCTTGGCCAGATCGTGTCTCTGAATAGCTATAGCAATAACACAAATGCTTACCAAATTTGGTTCATTTTCGTGAATGTATGTGTCAATCACAACAGACAATGCACTAGGTGGCGCTATAGAGTCCCTAAGCCACACCCTCAGCCAGAGCTCTGTCTCTGAATAGCGATGGCAATAACACATGTGCCCACCAAATTTGGTTCATTTTCGTGAATGTATGTTTCAACCACAACAGACAACGCACTAGGTGGCGCTATAGAGTCCCTAAGCCACACCCTAGGCCAAAGCTCTGTCTCTGACTAGCGATAGCAATAACACATAAGTCCACCAAATTTGGTTCATTTTCGTGAATGTTTGTGTCAACCACAACAGATAACGTGCTACTAGGTGGCGCTATAGAGTCCCTAAGCCACACCTTAGGCCAGAGCTCTGTCTCTGACTAGTGATAGCAATAAGACATAAGTCCACCAAATTTGGTTCATTTTCGTGAATGTTTGTGTCAACCACAACAGATAATGTGCTACTAGGTGGTGCTATAGAGTCCCGAAGCCACACCTTAGGCCAGAGCTCTGTCCCTGACTAGCAGATGCAATTCCATGTGTAGCTGCCAAATTACATACAATTCCTAACCTTTTTTCTGCCTATAACACCAACTTCCTGTTTCATAATAAGACGCCATAATTCAAACCTTCGCCATTTCGATATGCTTCGAAAATTCAAAAATCTGTTCGCAATTCCTCTCGGGCAACCCCTCAAGATCATTTTACTGCTCATATGACATGATTTCGATAAACCGTCTAGGAGAAGTGTTTCAAAATACATGATGTGCAAAAATCATAATCATAATCATAACTCAAATTTGTTTAAGATTCACTATGTAGTGTAAATGTAAAACTTGTTCAGAATAATACAACACACATGTCCACCAAATTTGGTTCATTTCCGTGAATGTATGTGTCAACCACAACAGACAGCGCGGTAGGTGGCGCTATAGAGTCCCTGAGCCACACCCTAGGCCAGGGCTCTGTCTCTGAGTATCAAATGCAATTCTACATATGCCTGCCAAATTACAAGAGTTTTGGTTTATGCCAAGTTGGTGAAACGGCCAAACGGGCTAAGAGGAAGAGAGAATAATAATAATAATAATAATAATCTGAGCAAAAACAATAGGGCCTTGCACCTACGGTGCAGCCACTTTCAGTGGCCGCACCTCGGTGCTCGGGCCCTAACTAGAAAACGTAATTTCGAGGAAATTACCAGTGCATGCAAAAGCAAGACATAAGATAAAATGTGAAACAAACTTAAATTTACAAACAGGTGTGGACAGAGGAAGGTGAGGGAAGGGGGGGGGGGGCAGTGTGATGTATGTGGCTTAGGGACAGAGGTGGAAAAGTCCAACCAACCAGCTGATTCTAAGTAGTACAACTCTTCAGCCAGGCAGAGCAGCTAATTGGTGAGATCACCTGTGTTTAAGTGCACAGATAGAACCAATACGTGATTGGACTTTTACTCTCTGAAGCTTGACTTTTCCACCTCTGAGTGTGAGTGCATGTGAGTGTGCGTGCGCGCGTGTGTGTGTGCGTGCGTGCGTGCGTGCGTGCGTGCGTGCGAGTTAGGTTAAGGTGAGAATGTTGTGGAGTGCATGGAGAAGTGTGGTATATATGAAGTGCTGCAGTCAGGTGTGTGTGTGTGTGTGTATGAGTGCATGGGTAGACAGAGAGAGCTGATAATGCAGGTTCAATTTAACTGGCTGTCAATTAAACTTGATAGGGCCTTGAGCATCTGGCCCTTGACACAGGTGCAAATCAGCTTAATCAGCAGTGCAGTGCGATAGACCTCTGAAGTTCGCCTACAAAAAAGCTTGCCATATATGGGCAGTTGGCTTCAATTAACTCCCGGATCTCCTTATATGGGCAGAGGGCAGCTTCAGAGGTCTATGAAAAGTCAATGGGGAAAAATATTTTGCTAATATTTCAAAAAGTATCAAGTTTACAGAACTGAAATATACATACAATTAGTCTTATTTTCAAGACCTACGTAACAAAGTTTGAACCAAGTTTCTACGTTAAACGGTTGAAGCGAATTAGGACCTGGTTAGGAGAATAACTAGAAATGCAATTCCAAGGAATTACCAGTGCATGAAAATGCAAAAATAGATAGATAATGTAGATATGGTTACTAAGGTGTAGCTAGGGTAAACATGGTGGTTGCATAGTTTACAGAGAGTTGATAGTGTGAAGGTAGACAGTTTAAAGATGAAACATTCCAGTTCTAACTTAACTAATGATTTCTATTCATGTTAAAATGTTAACTATGGTAACAATGATAACCAGGTTGATTGGTTAACTTAGCTTTCATGCAGTAATGGTAAAAATGTTAACTATGCTAACTATGCTCACAGTGTTAACCAGGTTGATTAGCTAACTTAGCTAATGATTTCTAGCAGTTATGCTAAAAATGCTAACTATGCTAGCAATGCTAACTATGGTAACAATGCTAACTTAAACTAACAATGCTAACCAGGTTGATTAGCTAACTTAACTGATGATTTCTAACAATAATGTTAAAAATGCTAACTATGCTAACAATGCTAAAATTGCTAACAATGCTAACCAGGTTGATCAGCTAACTTAGTTAGATGTTTTTTTTTTGCAGTTATGTTAAAAATGCTAACTATGCTAACAATGTTAACTATGCTAACCATGCTAACTAGCTAGCTTGCTAGTGAGGACTTTTATTTTGAAACATTTATTGCTAGGGTATCTATGGTGGCCACTATCAGGAAACAAGAAGTTACTGCAGTATAATCATGTTGGTTGCTATGGAAAAGGTCATAAACGCTTAATTTTAATGGTTGCTATGTTGGTTGCTGGTGCCAGGTTTTGTGTAGTTGACTGGAGGCATAGTTGATAACTGACAGTTGGAATGGTTGAACAGTTAAATAGTTGAGTAGTTACAATGGTTAAATGATTTAATAGTGTATTATAGCAGTGAGGACCTTTATTTTGAAACATTTGTGGACAGAGGAAGTAGTGAAACAGGATCTGTAGTCTTAATGAGATTGTATGCTTAAAGCCTGAGACAGAAGGTGCCTCTCATAGCGTTTACGCGTCCTCTCTCGCTCCTCACTGATCTACATAAAGAATGATGGAGCGGCAACAATGGGATAGTCTAGCCCTTCTTCTATCTTTCTTTATGTAGATCATTGAGGATCGAGGTTGTATGTAGATAGTCTAATTAATGTTGATAGATAGAATGTTTAATGGATGTTGATAGGCAGATTGTTTAATAGATATTGATTGACAGTTTAATGGGTGGATGAGTGAATGGTCTGAAGAAGATGAATGGATAGAAGGTTGGATGGAATGTGCCTTATATTCTTGTTAAGAGAGACACTGATACAGCTCTCTGAGAGTAGTTGACACAGGTGTAATCAATTTAACTGGCTAGTCTTAAGAGAGCCAGAGTACTCTTAAAGCCTGAGACAGAGTAAATAATTTAAAAGTTGAATGTAGATAGTCTAATTAATGTTGATAGACAGAGAGTTTAATGGATGTTGATAGACAGATTGTTTAATAGATGTTGATAGACAGTTTAATGGGTGGATGAGTGAATGGTCTGAAGAAGATGAATGGATAGAATGTTGGATGGAATGTGCCTTATATTCTTGTAGAATGGAGAGACACAGCTCTCTACTGAGAGTAGTGGATACAGATACAGGTGTAATCAATTTAACTGGCTAGTCTTAAGAGAGCCAGCCTGAGACAGAGTAGATTGTTTAAAAGTTCAATGTAGAGCGTCTAATTGATGTTGTTGATAGGCAGACTGTTTAGAATGGGTGGATGAGTGAATGGTTTGAAGAAGATGAATGGATATAAAGTTGGATGGAATTAGGAGGACTTATTTTGATACTGTTGTGCGCAGAGGATACAGGGGAACAGAATATGTAGTCTTCAGAGAGGAGCCTGAGAGAAACTGACAGTTGGTGCCCAGGTGGCTGACCAGCTGGGGTAACATTCTAATTGCTGCCGTGATGTCATAATGAGCAATGTTAAGTCTATGGGGAAATTGTTAATAGTTTTTATCTAATAGTTCAAAAAGTATAAAAGTGACAAAGTTGAAAAGTCATAGCACACCTGTCCTAAGTAAGACCTACGTAACAAAGTTTGAATGAAGTTTCTACGTTAAATGGTTCAAGCTCAATTGCGTGCGTTAGAAGAAGAAGTGGAATAATAAAAAGCCTAGGAAGAACAGTACAGTGCATTTTCATGCACTGTAATAATAAGAAGAAGTAGAAGAAGATGCCTAGGGAGAACAGAACAGTGCATTTGCATGCACTGTAATAAGAAGAAGATGCCCAGGAAGAACAGAACAGTGCATTTGCATGCACTGTAATAACATGAAACAATCACATCAGGAGGGTTATAAAAATATGCCGTTTTATTATTTACAAAAACCAATGCTCAACAGTCAACACGTACTGTAGGTCAACACAGAAAACACAAAACTATTTTGTGAAAAATGTTAAAAGTAGAAATATCAAAATTGTATAATATTTTTTTGTCAAGTGGTGAATGTTGATTCGCAATGAGTAGTAAACAATTGAAACGAACAAAAGAAACTAAGGAATGCTACTACTACTACTAATAATAACAACAATAATAGCTCCGTTTTTGGTGTAAGGGTGACCACACAATAGAATGGCTTAATCCACCTAGCTAATCAAATTCAAAGGGTGCTTCGTGTAGGAAGTTAGTTTGTTAGTTAGTTCGATTTCACATAGCTCAGGTTTGAATAACTCATAGTTCAAAGTTGTATATTTTGAATAGATGTTGTTCTAATGCTAGTTAGTTCTGAACAAATTACAGGATTCAAAGCGACATATAAATTGAATTCCCTTGGTTCGTGTTGGGGTTCAGATCCTGGTAAAGTTCTCGGCTGAAATGAGGAGTGTGGCGAACAAAGTCTCTCTGGGGAAGATTGGCAGTCCTTGTCTGAGAGGCAGATACATCATCGTACTCATAATCAACAGTCTCCTGAAAGAAAGAAAAACTCCATGAAAAAGGCGCTTTCCAATGTTATTTATTTCAATTCAATAGAATTAAGATAGTGATTGCTTACATGTTTGTGTGTATTTCCACTCACCTTTATAGTCCTTGCTGTATTTGTGAACATTGCACTGCCTGGCAAGTCAGGAGCTGTCAAGACAGTCAGAATGCAGGTTACTCAGTCTGATCATAAACTTTTCACCAATAAAAAAGCCTCATCACTGAATCAGCATGTAACCTAGATTAGTTTTCGCTTGAATTTAACATTCCACAGGAGCATCTGGTAATAAACATAATCCAAAGTGTTGATGGACTCTTATTTATTGAATAAAGCAAAACAGCACAAGTACTGATAAGCAAGACGATGGTTATAATGGACATCATCCCAACTCAAGCATATTGTGTGAAATGTGAAACAGTCTTAAAGTGCTGCTATCATTACTTCACCACAGCATTATTTTTTAATGTTGAAATCATAATTCAAATCATATTTGACTCCTAGGCTTGGCAAAATGTCTCCATAATCATTAACCTTTTAAGATACGTATAGGTAAGGCAGTCAATAGGTGAGTAAATGCTGGATCTCTCTTTTTTTTATTGGATACTTTTGTTGAAAGGCACTCACTTGAATGCATTTGAACGACAGAAAAACTAAATATGCTATGAGTGTTTTATTTTTATTTTATTTTTTACCGACAGTATTCAGTGACCTTGATCAATGGAGCTCTATGGGAGCTCTAAAGAATAATGGAGCGGCAACAATAGGATAGTCTATCCAGTGTTGAACAAGCTGAAGGACTGAGGAAGGAAGGAAGGAAGGGAAGATAGATAAAAAGATGAATGAGAGGGGCCCTATGTAAAAAAAATCAAGGTATCATGGGAGCTAGGACTAATGTGGATATCAGATGACCTCACCTCGTTCAGACGTCTTCTTGTATTTGACCACCAGGAGGCCTGTGGCCAAGAGCAGCAGCATCACAACTGGGACCAACACCCAGGTGACTGAGATGGTGTCTGATTCAGAGACTGTGGCACTTGAGTCTAAACAGAGCAGACAATGGAAAAGACAGATGAGACATTCAGTCAGAGAGGGTTAAAGCGGAGCGAGAGGCGCAAACGTTCGATCATTTCCGCGTTCTGTCTTCACGAGGGGGAGGGGGGCTAAATCCCCCTTTAAGCAGACCTGCTAACATTCAAACTGAACAGCTTGCCGATCTGACAGAGATCGATATCCCACTATGACGTCTTTGCAACACGCCTCTTTAAGCAAACAGGAACTGTTCGAATTTTGCTTCCATAGAGATGCATTACGTTGCTCTATCTTGTCAGTAATGAAGGATCTTTGATTCAGTGTACACTGAAGGATCTAGCCGTGACCTCTGTACAATGTGAAAACTTAAATGTTTTGATTATTTCATTCTCTCATTCTCTCTCTCTCTCTCTCTCTCTCTCTCATTGTCTCATATAGAGAGATGGAATATAATGTGCTGCATTCATTAGGACCATTTATTGCTAGTAAGAAATGCACTCACATTTTTTGACGGTTAACTGAATGGCTGCCGTAAACTCGGGTCCTCTGTCAGGAAAGTCCACACACCAGTATATCCCAGAATCCTCTGCTCGTAGGTTGTAGATGCTCACAATGAGGACTTTCTCAGCTGCACTGTCCTCATAAGATAATCTGTTCTCCAGCGCCCCTTGCTCCAAACACTCCCCAGGATCACGTCCTCTGCAGAAATGCGGGAGATACCCTGAACTTCTAGCAGTTTGGTACTTGCAGGGTATTTTAGTGTTGTGTCCCTCAAAGTTGCTCACGTTAATCACTGGCAATTACATTTAAAAAAACAACAGCAAAAAAAAAACATGACTTATTATTATAAAACATGCACCATTGACCATTTACAATTGCAAATTACATGCACAATTGTCATTGACATCCAACGTACAGGCTTTCACTATCAGTGGCCATTCAGGGAAAACCCCAACGTCAAGTATTCCAAACATATATTTCCCAGAATCCTCTGCTTCAAGTCCTCTGATGGTCAGTGTAAGCTCCTTGGTTCTGGCATAGTCATAAAGGGAATACTTCTCTTTATTGGTCCTGGTCTGGCCATTTTGAATGTAAATGAGACTGGTGAGGCATCCTTCTCTTTGGAGGTACTTTCCCTTGTTCTCATATCCAGATCCATACAGTAGTTTCATCTCTACTTTTCCTCCGATGTATCCAGTTATGGGGATGGCTGTAATTAAAAAAAAAAAAAAAAATGTATTGTAAGCACGAACCATAAAGAATACTGGCTTAATGAATAATGGCTTGAATACCCATCAAATGAACAATGCATATGGAGAAAAAAAAAGAAAAAAAAGCAGCATCAACAAGGCAGCCAGCTTCATTCATCTATGTTTCTTTGAATTAGGCACACACCACATACAGATGTCTCAACTCAATAGTGCTCGACCCCCTCCACACTTGAAGGCGCTATAAGAAATGTTGGGTAACATCACATCAGTTGACATTCAATCAAAACAGAGAACTCGCTCACTACTCCCTCCCCCTCCCTCCTGTGCAATTCTGTTAAACACGCTGTTTTTTGCCGTTTCTGGTGCCTGAACTATCCACAGATACGGTAGCCGTATGTTATCTTGTTATTTCGAGATCATATCTCGTTATTTTAAGATAATATCTCATTATTTCGAGATAATACATATATGTTATGGTTATGGTTATGGTTATTTAGCAGACGCCTTTGTCCAAAGCGACATACAAATAAATAGCAATACAAATTAAATTAACAGTGAACAATTACAAAATAGGGAGAATAGCAATATTATCAATAAAACAATCATTTAAGCACTAACCTAATGAGAAATAAAAACAATGAAATGAGAATAGCAATCAAATAAGTTACTCAGATGATTATATAATAACAATAACTATAGCATGGTATGGCTAAATTTAAGGACAATAGCAGAATAAATGTCAAATTCTAACAATGGACAAATTATAACAAAACAATACTATTATACTATTATACAAACCATAACACATAACAAACGCTCAAAAGACTAAGTGCATATTAAACAAATATGCCTTAAGACCCCTCTTAAAAGATCCAAAACTGTTGCTGGAACGGAGAGCACTGGGCAACTCATTCCACCAACACGGAACCACTGAAGAATAGGATCTACAATTTGACCTAGCATGTATGGTTAGTCGACATAACAGACGCTCCTCAGAAGATCGCAATGGGCGGTTGGGAATGTACATCTTGATCAAAGAACTGAAGTAGCTAGGAGCAGATCCAGTCAGTGTCCTATAGGCCAGAGTGAGAGATTTAAATTTAATTCTGGCTACTATAGGGAGCCAGTGGAGAGTAAAATAAATTAATAAATAAATACAAATAAAAAAAAAATCTTCTAAATTTTTTTTTTTTCTTCAGATATTATCTCATTATTTTGAGAAATTATCTCGTAATTGCCCTCATCCCTGTCCCCCACATGTACCCTGGTCCTGTGTGCTAGCCATCTGACCTTACTTCTGCTACCAGTTCTGCACACAGTGGGTGCCTCTTAACTCTCTCCTCGATCCTCCAGGCTCGTTCCCACTGATCTAGAACTAACACTGGATAGACTATTCCATTGGTGCTGCCCCATCATTCTTTATTTAGATCGTTAGGAACGATGGACCGAGGAAGGAAGGGAGGATGTATAAAAGACTAAATGAGAGGCACCCTTTGACTCTTAAAAGCTTCCTCCCTCACATCCCCAAAAGGAAACAGTTAACAAAACATTACAGAATACATCACTTGGATCAGTACAAAATCAAGGTAAACATAATAAACATGTCTAAAAATTGGAAATGATTATAGCTCCATGCATTTTCCATTTTTAATGGACGTAATTACAATGATTATTTAGAACACAAAATAACACAAAATTATTGCTGATTTGCTTCACATCTGAACGGTACAGTATATGATGAATTCATCACACTTAGCACACTTACCCCAAAATTTTATTTTTTCAGTGGTGGTCAGCTTCCCATTTGACTCCCAAATGCACCAGTACTCTCCTGTGTCGCTGTCAGAGATCGGATTGATGACAATGTGCCCTTGGTCAGCCATTGTGTATCTGGTGCCATGAGGGTTCCCCTGTGCCTTTGTGGAAATGATAACATTACATTTGTTACCATCGGTGCGTTTGCAGAGGCGAAACAGGACAGTGCTTAGTTGTGGTGGCGGGGTACAGTAGATGTTTGTGCTTTCCCCTATATAGCCGGTCCTCACTGCTACTTCACACCAACCTACTATAGAGAAACACAAACAGTTTGATTACAAATTGATGAACTGAGAATGTATTCATGATTAATAATACATGCATGCCAAGTGTATACAGATACAGGAGACTATTGATTCCCGCAGGGCAATTCAGTTCCTACAGTCCACCCTACACATATACACAGTCAATCAATCACACACAGCTTAACACACATAACAGAGAGGTAGCATTGTGTATTGTTATATGTTAAATTAATAACTATCTCTATTTAGAAAAAAATACATGCAACAGTTTTAAGACCTCATTTGATGTGTGATATGATCATTAGTGTGCACGATATACATTGATTAACATTGGCATTGATAAGGAAAACATGCAAGGTGGCTTAACACTTTTGCCCATAATTGTCCCACTATTTGTATCCCCCAAATTTCACCATGTCTTGCAAGTATTATCTTATATTCTTGCATTAGAGATTCTTCCCCCATATATAATAGCATGCACTGTATACAATAATATAAAAAGACAACAGCTTTACCTGGGATCAGGAGGAAGATGATTGTCACAAACAGAGCCATTTTAAGTTTTCAGGTCTGTGAGAGTCAGAACTTGAGTCAAGTCAAGTGTTATTGCCAGTGTGTCTAGTTGTTTTTTAAGTTTTCTGTTGCCTAGCGTGCTTCCCCTTCCTCTCTCGTCCCACATACACACTCCATGAATGTCTGGAGAGAGTGTGTGTGTGTGTGTGTGTGTGTGTGTGTGTTAGAGAGAGAGAGAGAGAGAGAGAGAGAGAGAGAGAGAGAGAGACAGAGAGAGAGAGAGTATTTATTATGACCACCGTGCAGCAAAGCAGCAGTCATATAGGTTAAGTATTTATTTTCTTTTTCTTTTTTTTTTGTGCGAGCCAAATTTCCGTCAAGGATACCCGGGAGACTGAATAACCGGGGTGCGCGAAACTTGGTGGGCATGTAGCCCCAAATGGATAGCATGTAGCCATTGTTTTTCGTTTTGATCCCATGTAAGCTATCAATGGTATCACTGGCTGTTCCCTCATAAGCCACACAATAATTTTTGAGTCCTACATAAAACTAAATCTCCAGAGGGAATACATGTTTCAAAGTTTTAAATAACAATAAAGAGAGAACACAATTGTATGTCAGTGTGAAAGAATGGGCTAATCATCATAAGTTGTAAGAAATATGGCATCGTACAGACAAGTTATGATGAATACCATTTAAGGAATGTATTTTTATTATATTAATCTTGCTGGCAAATGCTCTAACTTGTAAGTCAAGCTTATCTTAAATTAAGTCAAATGATTTCACAAGACAGTGCTACAGTAGGTAAGTCTCTTCATAGTCTTTATTGTCCTATAGGATATTCTTCCATTCCATAAAAGATAGCAGCATTTGATGTTAACAAATGAAATCTAGACCTCCTCCCTCCTCATCGCAGTGCAAGCAAAAGTGGACCGTGTAGACAACATAAACACAAAATAATAGAACTTCTTTTTTTTCATCTTGCTGTAAGATTGGTAAGGCTTGATTATTAATTGTATTGATGTGATTTTATTAGATAGGCAGTAAGTACAGTGTTTCCAAGTGCAAGGAACTTAAAAAGACAAAAGGGCTTAGGGCGCTCAGGAATCTATAAATTAGTACTCAGGTGCTCTTCTGCTACGGGTGAGGTGAGAATCCAAAAGCAAAAAAAGGGTTAGCAGCTAGGCACTCCTAGATTTTTTAAATATAAAAAGCCTTTCATGGTTCATGGCAAGTAGTTTCAAAAGCACATGACCTACATGTTGCGGCCATATTGGCCTTCATCAGGGCATGAACTTGGAACTTGCAAGGAACTTGTGGGGGAAAGCAGCTTCCTCTCTCTCCGGCAGACACTTTCATGTCCTCTTTCTGAACATGCGACATGCTGACACCTCAAGCTGGAAGAAGGGGGATGTGTTTGCGTGTTCTTGAATTGCCCCGGGGGAGAGAGAGAGAGAGAGAGAGAGAGAGAGAGAGAGTGTGTATGTGTTTCGGGTTGGTGTTTCTTGAGAGAGCACTTGATATTCATTTGTTTGGCTGAAATCCTCTATAGCAACACATATGAGCACACAATTTGGGTGTTGCTGTAATGCATTTATTCAAAAAGACCCCATATTTGTAAGAAGAAATAAATGAATGTGATTCAATGAACCAAAAGTATGTCAACCAGATTTACCATATTGGTATAGAATATGACTGCAGCTATTTGCTGTATAGTCTCTCTACAGACAATTAACTTGCAGCAATGTGTGTGCAGGCAATCCAAAAGTAAATGTGGAGAGTTCATATTCAGTTATAACTTGTTTATGATGTTTGTAGATCTTTAGAGACTAGAGAAAATAAGGAAAATATGTTTGGCAAGTTTTAGCTGGCCACTCTCTTCAGATGTAAATATATTTATCAGAAAACATATACAGTATATCATTTGATTTTTATTCACAACAACAGAATCCCTCTGTCAAGGTACGGCTACATCGGCGAGAGAACAAGCATCTCCTGCTCTGGTACGATTGGTCATTTTCTGAAACTTAACTTGCGTTTTTGTGGTGGGTCTTATACAGTACTTTGTTGTATTGTCCAAATTGTGGTTAGCTATGTCGGGCACTTTAACGGGAGTTCCATCGGCTGGGTCACGGAATCACCGTCAGGTAGGGCGGAATGTCTTCCACCATGTCGGAATTCTGGTACATGTCATCGGAACTGAGTCTGTCGATTCTTCGGGGAGGTATTGGGGGGTCGACTGAAGTCCTACCACTGACTTGTACATCATCGTTCTCATAATCAACAGCCTCCTGTTTCTCCTGAAATGTGTTTTAAGAGAAACAAAGTGAGGTGAGAAAAGAGGGCAGGGGAGGGCTTTTTTGACAGAGAACGAAGGAGATTTTAGGAGAAACAGGTGAGATCTGAAGCTGAAATGTTTCTTGCGCCATTTTTATTCCTGCAACAGCTATCAGCTTTGAAACAAAACAAACAAACAAACAAAAAAAAAAAATCATCAGGATGAAATACATTTTAAGTTTGGGAGAGGAAAAAAAATATTCCATATTCAGATTGTTTTAAGATCAATGGCAATTCTGTTTTAAATGCCCAACTTGAAGTCTGTGTGTGTTTGTTGCTTATTTGTTTAAGCTGTTTATATTTCTCACCTGTTTATTTCCTGCTGTGTTCATGTCCATCTGAACATCTGAGGTAGATGCTACAAGGCATTTACAGTAATTTTCTGTGTATTACCCGTAATGTGAATAAGCCAGACAGTGTTTTATGCAAGTTAAAAGAAACAAAACCATATTAATACCATACAAAATGCTCCTGTGTATTAACTTCATAGCTGTAGAAATTTAGCAAAATCAATGTTTAAGCTGCGGCTAATAATTTGGAAATTACGGTAGAACACAATTAAGATACTCATGGAGCACAATAAAATGAACATTTTCACAACTTCCTTGCACCTTGATCAATAATGGTCCTTCAGCTAAATTCAGCATGTGTGGAAAAGCAGTTTAATGTAGGAATCACACTCTTCCCGTGCAGAACTTATTTCATTTGCACATACATTCGAAAAAGCAATATTAAAGGCTGATCTACACATTTTTCATCACATGAACTCACCTCGTTCACATGTCTTCTTGTATTTGACCACCAGGAGGCCTATGGCCAACAGCAGCAGCATCACAATAGGGACCAACACCCAGGTGACTGACTTTGTGTCTGACTCAGACACTGTTGCACTTGAGTCTAAACGTAGCAGACAGTGGAAAAGACAAACGAGACATTCAGTGGCCCATGACCTATACAGTACATTGTGAAGACTTCAGTTTTTTATTACTCTCGAAAGTATAACTCAAAAATCGTAGGATGTATATACTGTATAAAGTATACACCACACATACACACACACACACACACACACACACACACACACACACACACACACACACACACACACACACACACACACACACACACACACTGATATTTGTTGGACTGATGACTTATTTGCTAGCAATTGAATCACTGACCTTTCTTGACAGTTAGCTGAACAGCTGAAGTGAACTCTGCTCCACTGTTGCCAATCATCTCTACACACCAGTATATCCCAGCGTCCTCTTCGGTGAGGTTAGAGATGGTGACGGTGAAGACTTGGTCAGCAGCATTGTCCCGCAAAAAGAACCTGCCTACTCCTGCCAGCAGCCCTTGCTCCAAACACTCTACTGGATATTTTCCTCTGCAAAAGTGTTTACTCCTCTTGTTACTTCTTGTTCTCTGATACTTGCAGGATATAGTAACGGAGCGACCGTCTGTGTAGCTCACCACAGTCACTGCCAATGATAAGAAGGAGATTGCCACACAGTCAGACTCTGCTTAGAATGCAACAATATAAGACTATGAACCCTAATTGGAATGAATGACACAGTGCAAAAGCTTATGTTTAACTGAAACTAAATTAATAACTGAGCAAAACCAATTTGCTAGGGTAACACCATGGGCTAAGACATTTATCACAATAATGGATGAGTCAGCATATTGCCCCCTACATGCCACGCTGAATAGCTGAGGCCCATGCACATACACTTGGCTTGTTGCTGTAGACTTGGTACGTTGCCCTCCATTTCAATTAAAGCGCTCTGATAGATTACAGAAATGACATGGATGCAAGCATGGCTATGGTATTGCGATGAAACATCCAACATACGGCCTTTAACTGCCAGTGGCCAGTGAATATAGTGCCCAGCAGTCTCCATTCCAAAAGAGTATGTCCCAGAATCCTCTGCTTGCAGCCCTCTGATAGTCGCGGTGAGTTTCCTCGCCGTGGTGTCGTCGCGGAGGGAGAACTTCTCGCTGTCGGCTCTGGTCTGGCTGCGTTGCGTTTGGATGAGGAGGGTGTGGAAGGAGGTTTCTAGTCCTGGTCTGGAGAGGTACTTTGCCTTCTGCTCATATCCCTGACTGTACAAGAACTCAATCTCTGCCGCCCCTCCCATGTATCCAGTTAGTGGCATAGCTGTGTGTGAGTGTGTGTGTGTGTGTGTGTGTGTATGTGTGTGTGTGAGGGACAGAGAGAGAGAGAGAGAGAGAGAGAGAGAGAGAGAGAGAGAGAGAGAGAGAGAGAGAGAGAGAGAGAACAATGCTTAGGCAATATTGTTAAATGCAGAGTCGTGGCAAAAGCACACTGAACTTGAGAGAAAGGCGAGAGAGTTTTTGGTTTGGAAAACAACAATGGAAGCCGCTAACAACTGAATATAACATGTGATTTATTGCATGACAAAGTGAAAACACGGCAATACCATACACAGTTTTTTAGAAGAAAAAAAAACGGCTGCTTATTTCTCAAGATAATATTCAGTATTTCAAATGAATTCAGTTTTTTTTTTCATGCTCACCCGAAAAGTCCACTTTATCAAAGTAGACAAATTTCGCAGATTCAAAAACTCCACACCAGTACTCCCCGGTGTCACTGTCAGACACAGACGTGATGATAACCGTGATAACTCTATACTGTTGGTTATCATGTATGAAGAATCTGCTCTGAGGTTTGACTGCTGTGTTAGTGGAGGCTATGATCACAATGCCGGTATCATCGCGTTTGCACAGGTGTTTTGGCATCATGCTGAACTGTGGTTCGTAGCGCCAGTAGATGTTCTTCGTTCCTCCCAGATAGCCAGCTTTTAAATCTGCTTCACACCAATCTGCCATATAGTGACAGAAATACAGTAGTTGATTTAACAAGGACTAAGCACATTCCGTCCCCTTAGAATTATAGGGTTCTAAATGCATGCGGAGTAGTTGTGAGCTATTCAGGTTCAAAGTTTTAGAATTCCATAGAATTGTAGGCCTATTGATAAGTGGAATGACTCTTTAGATATAATGTCCAAAAACTTTAAGGAACACAGTCAACAGCTCAATAAGTCAACAGCTCAATTTTGAAAAAATATCAGATACTGTAGAACCTATTCTAGCTAGAAAAGCACTCAGAGAGCGCAGACCTCCGCCTGTATTGTTCTTCCTAGGTTGCCATACATTTGAACCTAAATTATTCAGATTGCCACCACGTGGCCATACCATGCCATTACACCACTAAGCCAAACTGTACATCCATATTCAGAAAGAAATGTAACATTTTGGCAGTTGTGTTTTACATGTATTCAATGTGTACATGTAGCATATCATACAATAATATGTAACTTTGGTTCTGTGGTGTCAAAACAAAACTAAACCAATCATTTTCCATTGAATTGACAAACATCTACATTTGTACAGATTAAAAAATTAAATTATTTTACCTGAGATCAGTAGGAAGATTGACAATAACAGAATCATCTTGACTTTCTCTTTAGATATGGTCTGTTCAAAGAGGTTTGCATAAGTCTAGTCTGATCTTTTAAAAAATATATATGTATAAAAAGAAGTGTAAGCTAAGGTCGCAATGGTTCACTAATTGACGGTCTGCTGCTTTTTGTGTCTTTAAGTTTGACTTCTTCCTCTTTCACTCTCCTCCCACTGTACACACATCGAAAAGATTTTATCGTGTACTTCTGACCAACTTTACAAAATAGATATTATATAAATAAATAAATAAAAGCCTGACATTACCCAGCGTCTAAATATTTATGACTTGACTTAATTATACATCTCCTTAGTGTGATGAGCTTTAGATTATGGCTGTCTTAATACTCAAGACATGACTTTGTCACATTCAGAACTTGCGAACCTGAGGAGTGATGATATGTTACAGTTCTTTTTTTTTTTTTTAATTTCTAAGTCACTAAAATGAAAAGCATTAGACTGGGTAAACCGATCTGCAGGCGATTCGGATTTTGCCATGCAACTCCAAAGATTTGTCTATCCTGCTTCCTGTCCATGTTTGCTGGAACCAATCACAAACGGACTTATCCACCAGGCGCACCCAGATTGATGGTCTGACTGGTTGAAGGACTATCCAAAGTGAGTCATTTGAACTATGCCCATTGATCATGTGTTGTGCATCTAGAAATACAGTGCAGACTCCCCAGACTAATGTTCAATCTGAAAAGATTGATCTTAGTATGGTGATAGTCAGGCTAGAAATGCATGGCACACAGAGGGCAAAGTCTCCAAATGTCTAAACACATTTCCTGCCTTACACACATTTTGCAATTCAAAATGCCACTTTTTAAAAGTTCTCTCCATAAGACACAACAATCTCACATAAAGTCACATATTTGCCATTTCAAAACATTGCCATTTAAAATGACACTACAATTTGAACTATTGTAGTATTATGGCAAATGCTAATGAGATGAGAGTGCTTTTCATTATATCCAACAGTGAGTAATTGGATAGACAAATATATTTATCTAACCAATATGACTGAAGTGTGTGTCATTCGGTGCAAATGTTTGATTTTGATAACGGCGTATGTAGTTTTGGTGCAGTGCTTCATTTTGCAGGTATTTTGCTGTTTGGGTGTGTGGTCCTGTGCAGTGCTAAGTATTTCGATAAAACCAGTTTGCAAAAAACTATAATGAGCTTCTCACATCAATAACATGCTCACACGTCTCGAATCGATCATTCTTTTGGCAAAACCCATTTACAGTTTTGAATTTTAAAACACAATTTGCAGATCTCAAAACTCTGAACACTCTCATGCAATAAAGCACATTGCATTGTGATGCCCTTTGTGATGCACAAAGGCAACCACAAGAATCAGAAGCTGAAGATGATTTGGAGGGAACTTGACCAGAGAGCGTTAAAGCGGAGCGAGAGGCGCAAACATTCGATCATTTCCGTGTTCTGTCTTCGCGAAGGGGGAGGGGGGCAAATCCCCCTTTAAGCAGACCTGTTAACGTTCGAACTGAACTGCTTGCCAATCTGACAGAAATCGATATCCCACTATGACGTCTTTGCGACACGCCTCTTTAAGCAGACATGAACTGTTCGAATTTTGCTTCCATAGAGATGCAGTACATTGCTCTATCTTGTTAATATTCAAGGATCTTTGACTTGACCGTGTGGACCAGAGTGGAGAAACGTGTTGCATTGTGATGCCCTTTGTTATGCATAATGCCTGGTAACCACAAGAATCAGAAGCCGAAGACGGAACTTGACCGTGTGGGCCAGAGTGGAGGCCAGCAGGAGACTGGCAGTTTCCGCTCTGCAGCGGCCAGATACTTTCATGTCCTCTTTCTGGACACACTGAAGTGAGCTGAAACCACAAGCTGCAGAGAGGGTGAAGGGGAGAGAGGGAGAGAGAGAGAGAGAGAGAGAGAGAGAGAGAGAGAGAGAGAGAGGAGAGGAGAGGAGAAAGAGAAAGGGTCAGAGAGCAGAATCAAAGGGCTGGACTGAAGAGTCTTTGCGTGCAGGAAGGCACCACACTGGGAAATATTGACTCTGTCCTGTGGCAAAAAAAAATAAATAGAATAAAAAACGTCAGAAGATGCAGGTGGAGTCTTTTTCATTAAGACTCCCCCATCCACAATAGGTCTATAGATATGTTCAAGACAGTCTACCCCATCTGTCCCACAAAACTCAATTCTCAGAACCAAATTCTCAGTTGCCTGCATTTTTTTTTTCAATTTAATTTATTTCGGCAAAATCTGC
The DNA here is from genome assembly GCF_963854185.1 of Sardina pilchardus. Taxonomy (NCBI): domain Eukaryota; kingdom Metazoa; phylum Chordata; class Actinopteri; order Clupeiformes; family Clupeidae; genus Sardina; species Sardina pilchardus. The sequence goes on along the minus strand of NC_084994.1, from coordinate 21,976,854 downwards.
AACAGTTTTCACAATTGCATAGGTTCATCATTAGCATGCAATAAGACACATGTTGCATTGTGATGCACTTTGTAATGCACAATGGAAACCACAAATGGCAAAAGGTGAACACAATATAAGCTATAGATAATATAAGTTCAGACTGTAAACAGGTCACTGAATAGTGCAGGTTCATATCAGCAATGGACAGTAACCTTTTGTGATTGCAGTTAACACAGTTTTTGAAACCTTTTACCCTTTTCTCCAAAATGTAAACATAAAACCCCCATTATCAATAATTTATGCTTACTGGCTTTACAGTAAATGTTCAATCCACTGAGTTATGAAATCTTTTTATTTGTTTTGTTTTTGGATGCAAAATGCCTTTACTGTACTTTAAAAAAAAAAAATTACAATTTCTCCTGTAGCTATATGAGCTGCTCTGAACATTGTTTTTCTTTTTTTTGCGCAGAGTCTAATGACTGCTCAGTTCAGTAGCAGAAATTCAACAGAAGGAAATGGCGCCATCACCAGGTAGCTGAGGGAAATACATTTGTTGCAGTGTTCTTAGGTGTGGAGACATTTTGTTGTCTTTTGAATATATTTGAAGGTCGCAGAATGCCAATCTTTAGAAGATCTGCTTGTCTCAACACAATTTCTCAAGGAGTACTGTCTGAGTCTTCTGTGGTTGTTTGAGGATGGAGCGCTTGGCCTATGAGCTCCTGATGTTTCAAATTGTTACATGGTGTGTCTGTCTGTCCACCACATGACCGGTCTATAAAAATCACCCTTGAGACATCAGTTGTAACCGGCTTTTAAATCAACAGAAAAAACGTCCACAAATAATCATAAAGGGACACTTCACCGATTAGCATTAAGCTTTCTATCTTAAATTTTATCTCTTGAATCTTATTTCTTGAATCTTTGTAGCTTTGTATCTTGAATTTCCCCTAGGGGATCAATAAAGTATCTATCTATCTATCTATCTATCTATCTATCTATCTATCTGTATCTTTAGAAAACCAGTCATGTTTTTGAATGGTCATGCATCATTCCCTCAGTTTGCCTTTGAGATGGGAGAAATACGGATTTCAATGAAACCCATGAATAGGACTTTCTCCTTTCAATCATCATCATTGAAAGCAGGAAGTCCAACATTGAAATCCGTATTTCTCCCATCTCAAGGCAAACTGAGGGAATGATGCACGACCATTGAAAAACATGACTGGTTTTCTAAAGATACAAAGCTTAATGCTAATCGGTGAAGTGTCCCTTTAATATGTACATCACCATGGTCAATCAATTCGATATAAAAATGCTAAACTGTTGCATTAATCTAGGGGATCAATAAAGTATCTATCTATCTATCTATCTATCTATCTATCTATCTATCTATCTGTATCTTTAGAAAACCAGTCATGTTTTTGAATGGTCATGCATCATTCCCTCAGTTTGCCTTTGAGATGGGAGAAATACGGATTTCAATGAAACCCATGAATAGGACTTTCTCCTTTCAATCATCATCATTGAAAGCAGGAAGTCCAACATTGAAATCCGTATTTCTCCCATCTCAAGGCAAACTGAGGGAATGATGCACGATCTTTGAAAAACATGACTGGTTTTCTAAAGATACAAAGCTTAATGCTAATCGGTGAAGTGTCCCTTTAATATGTACATCACCATGGTCAATCAATTCGATATAAAAATGCTAAACTGTTGCATTAATTCATTAATTGTATGCAAACTCCAAAAGGTTTTGGGTAAGGCCAAAATAGCAAAAATGAAACAACATTTCAATGGACAACCATATGTCAACAAAGTTTTGATGAAATCGGGCTAGTAGTTCTCTGCAAACAGACGGATGGGCAGACAGAAAAAAATATACCAAACAAAAAGTTGAAGTTATATTCATTAAAGTAAGCGATCAATAACTTTCTGAAGAATGAAAAGCTCAGATGCAAAACCCTCTAAATCCATCTGACCACTTTTCTTATAAAATCAGCATTTTTAAATCAGACTCCTGTAGGTTTTTGTCTACAAATCAATATTTCAGACCATTCACTCGGCATCGTTATCTCATTTTTTTGACATTGATGGCATTTAGAATGTTTTGAATCTGATCTCCTTAAATATCTCAAATATCTCATTTGGACGTGCTGTGACTAAGAGGTGCATAAAGAGAATCGCCCTGATTTGTGTTGGGGTTAAGCTCCTGGTAAACCGCTGTCTGTTGGTTGGCGTTAGGGTGGAGAGTATGGTAAATTGAGCTATTCTTGCTTGCAGTCAGAGTCTTGTAGACTGTGGCCGTGGTTATTGCGGTGTCATTGTGACTTTCGTTGGGTGGATCTCTCTGTTGGGGTGGTGCCATCACTTCCTGGTAGATTGTGTCATCTGGCGTGGTGTTGCAGCTCTGGGGGTGGAGAGATGGCCTGTTGTTCCCCAGAGGACAGGTCGGTAAGTTGGCCCGAGGCCTGCTAAAGGTCTGGAGAGGACCGCAGTTGTTCACATAATCTCCGTCACTTTGCTGTGAAAATACAAACCAAAGTAACAGATGATGCATGAATAATGTTTACAAGCATAAGCAATTGATAATGAAGACTAATTTGAATATTCCACATAAAATGGTTGCACAGAACTAGCAAGGCTGACTAACATGGTAAGAGCCAACCAGAGACACGGAGTAGAGATTTAGAAATACATCCCACCCTACTGCCATACAGTCATTCAAGCCCAGGTTTTTAGGAACTGTTAAATTGTGTGACTGCTATAAAAAAATACTCCAAATCACAACTCAAACTCCAGATTAAAACCGTGTTAAACTCCAAACCAGCGACAGAGCAATTGCCCCTCTATGGCTCTAGCTTAGAGTGTGGTGAACAACAATTACAACAACATAACAGCAAAAACATACAGGGGCAATTGCTCTGTCGCTAGTTTGGAGTTTAACACGGGTTTAAACTCGGTGGTGACGCAAGAAGTCACGTGACGACTTAAGCTCCATTGCTGTGTCATATGCACCTGTGGTTTAACCTGCTGCTGCGTTTTACCTTGATCTCAATTGCTGTGTCTTCAAGGAAATTCAAATCACCCACTAGAGGGCGCATTTTTTGCGTGTTAGTCTAATCTCGGAAGGGACATGGTTTTACGATAGACTAAACCATAGTTTGCAGAATAGCTAGATAGGTGACAGTTTACGCTTCATAAACCGACACATACACACACACTGTTGGCTAGTTTGGACTTATTACACAGTAGGCTACAATAAAGGCTACAAGATAGCAGTTGCTTAAACGTACACTATGTAGTTTTTGCTCCCATCTAGTGGTTAAATTTGATTTTGCATGCACGCTCTAGCGCCACACGTTTTTAAATGTGCGTTGCAAGATGGCTAGAACTACGGGAAGTTGAATGGGTCGAGATTCATTCAAGATGTCTTCTACCACTTCATCGAGTTTTCTTTCCAGTGATGATGTAAGCTATTCTAAAATTCTTTGAATAATTTGTATGATCATGTATGAGTAATTACTCCTCGAGCAACATAGTGACTTACGTTGTCATGCTTATATTGTTTTTACATTAGCTTACTATCGTAATATTAGCATAGCAGCAGCCAACAACTTGACATGACAGTATAGGCTAATGCTTGTATTGCTCTAAAGGCATGAACTATGTCACTAAGTGCAGTGCTTGTCTGTAGGTTAAGTATGACCGTCTTCACGCTGCTTCTCTGTGTAACGCGAAATGCAAAAACGCGTTTTTCCCTAGCGGTAGTGTTTAGCGGTAGCGGTAGTGTTTTATGTCCCTCTCGGCAGTTCATATTTTTCTATACACCGGAAAAACATGGAAGACTTCCTGTGAACGTCCCTTTCAATGTAAATGCCGGGAAGTGATTCTTCGGCCAGCAGGACGAGTCAGATCATTGGTATACGTTATTTTACACCAAAGAGGATCTATTTATGAATGAAGACGTTGACTTGAGGTACTAAAACACTTAAAATCCTACATAATGTACCTTTAAGTTGGCAAATGCCTAACTAAAAATGTACAAAGAACGAGTAGGCCTATTCGTAAAATAGCCTAACGCACGGTAGATCGTACCATCAACCCTCGATTATGGTCTTTATTTAGGCTAGGCCTACTTAGGCTGCGCAAAGCATTTATTTGAGGCAGACTTCCAGGCAGGAACTTTTGTTACGTGCGTTTTATTGTGAGACCAGAGAGACATGCGTTTTGTTAGCGGCACCAGGCTATTAAAAGTAGTTTTCAGTTTAGTTTGGGGTTTAATTTACTTTTGGACTGTTTGGTGATGTTGCTAAATGTAGAGACTGATGGGCACTGAAATATTAGGCTATTATATTTGAAGGTTCACTATTAAGTTTCATGTTGTTGAAACGGATTTCCACCCGCTGTTCGCGGGAGGCGCTTTCATTCATTCAATGACTGAATAGAATAGAATAGAATAGAATAGAATAGAATAGATACTTTTTTGATCCCGTGAGGGAAATTCGTTCCTCTGCATGTAACCCAATTTAACCGAATTAGTGAACACACACAGCACACACACAGTGAGGTGAATCACACACTAACCCAGAGCAGTGAGCTGCCTGCCCAACCAGCTCGGGGAGCAGTGAGGGGTTAGGTGCCTTGCTCAAGGGCACTTCAGCCGTGGTGGACTGGTCGGGGATCGAACCGGCAACCCTCCGCTTACCCCCCTGTGCGCTGTGAAACCTTATGTGTAACATAGATTGAGGATTTTTTTTTTTAATTATCGGCAGGCCTATATGAAACATAAAAGGTACATTCTAATTTGACCATGCTATGCAGTTAACCGAAATGGTTAGTCTCCACAGTAAGCCCCTTCTTCTATTTGAGCTGCAGCAACGAGTTATTATGCATACAGCCGGCCATCTCGCGGCAACATTGCGAATGCGTTGTTAACTCAAACCATTTGAGCGTTTAGAGCTGTAGGCTAGGTGAACATCAGAAACGGCTATATTATATAAAAAGAATGTTTTTACTTAGGAATATGATTTGAAAACGTCTGCCCCTATCCGACACACTAACATGCATTTCACAGGCATTAAAGACAGTTGTGACATTATAGCCTACACCGCACAGATGCATTTTGCCTCGTGTAGGCCTGTTTAGGCTGACAAAATACGTAGCCTAGTCCCACATCGATTCGTAAAGGCTGGAATGCGTACGGAGCCATGGAATGTGGGTTTAGTGCCCAGCATAATTTGTCCATAGTTGGGCTGAAGTGTGGCGATTAATAGGCTTATTTTTGCTCCTCCGTGTAATGTTCTATTTAATTTGTGACAATTGATTGACTGACTGATTAAATGTTATAAATAACATACTTGATAAGATTTCAGATTCAGATTCCACAAAAGTAGCCTTGACTATTTCATGATATATTTCAACATTATTTGCGTTTTATTAAAATGTAGCCTACTTTACATTTCCAAAGTGTTTTGGCACTTAGAGCGCATTTAGCCACAAGAGTCATAAAAAGTATCCCGTCAAAATCCTGAAATGCGTTAAGACTGTTGAATTACGACTGCATCTGCTGGGGTAAAACTCGAAACAGCGCACTTCCGGCTTCCAGGCAGTTTAACCCAGTTTAACTAGGAACCAGCTGATCCTGTCTCATTTGTGACACAGCAATCACGTTAAACTTAGTGCGCAGCTGCGTGTTAAACTCCAAAACCTCCGTTTTAAGGAGCACGGTTTTAAATCGTAGCACAGCTAGCGCAATGCTAACTGACAGAGCAATTGGCCCACAGTATCTATTCACTCACCTCTGCAGTCCTTGCTGGGTCTGTGAATATTGAGTAATCTGTGGACATAAGAACCATCAAACATGCAGACCACTGTTACATTATTCATAACATTCAACTCTTCACATGCTTTATGCCACAGGCATGGGGCATTTTGAAAAGTAAAATAACGACTGTAAAATCAGTCTAGACATGTCTGCAGAAGACAGACTCACCTTGTTTGGATGTCTTTTTGCATTTGACCACCAGGAGGCCTAAGCCCACCAGCAGCAACACAACAGGAGCAGCAACAGCGACCACCAACCAAAAGGCCAAGGTGCTCTCTGAGTTAGAGATAGCTTGGACACGAGAGCAGGCAGTGGGAAAGAAAGAGGAGACATTGAATACTTCAAAGGAACCTCATCAGAAAAGACTGCTGCATTAATAACGAGGGAGACTGACTGAGCAAAAACAAGACACTGAGGGCTGAGCTAAAAAAGTACTGATGCAGTACTAGCAACTATTTTTGACACTATTTGCGCCTTGGGGTACAATCGTATGTACAAAACCGATTGCACTTGGATCAAAGCACATTTTCTGAGCCACTGGAATGCAGAATGGCTATTTGCGCTGGTCTTCCTGATGCATGTGCATTTATAGGAGGGCAAAGGAAAAGTAGGAATATTGCACAAACACATGGAGGGAGAAATGTGAATAGCGATGCATTAGCTATTCTGCCATACTGTATGTAGACATTCATGCAATATATCCAAATACTTGCTGGGTTCCACACATATTTCCCTACTTACAAATATGTATATATATATATATATACAGTATATATATACTTTATTGTTTATATCAATCATTTATGGACTATAATCCACATGTTCATATTTCCCTACTTTGAATGCATTACTGTACACAGTGTTCATCCTCTTCAAATAGGAAAAACTCAGTATATTAGCACTTTCTTTGTACTTCCAGCACTGAGTAATGTTATTGGGAAGTGTTCTGTGATATACCCTCCAGGAAAGACTGCTGTCATATTTTGTATTGTAATTAGGATGTAGAGAGGGAAATAGTAAGGCACTGTATATAATGTGATTGTTATGGAAAGGTGAACACAATGCTGCTTAACGTAAATGTAGCATTTAGCATTAGCATATTTAGGGAGTTTTCTTTTTTTTTTTTTTTTTTGAAGTGAGGAGGAGTTGACGGGTCAGAAGAGAACAAACACCAAGGCTAAATAAATCATACCTTTCACAACGTTGAGATCGACAGCAGAAGTGAACTCAGGTCCTGCATCTCCAAACTCCACACACCAGTATATCCCAGCATCCTCTGCCCTCAGGTCCGTGATGGTCACAGTGAAGGCTCCCTCAGTTCCAGCAGTGCTGTTATCCAACGTGAATCGCTCCCCACCGACTGACCCCTCTTGTAGGCACTGTATGGCGTCCTTCCCTCGGCAGAAATGCGGGCGGCTGCTCCAGTTGGCTCGCTGGCATTTAACAACCACCGTTCCCCCCTCGAACCCTGTCTCAGTGTTCACTGCCAAGAATACAGTACAGTACATCCAATCAGATATTACTTCATATTGCTAAACAAAGAATACAGTACATCCAATCAGAAATTACTTCATATTGCTAAACAAAGAATACAGTACATCCAATCAGATATTACTACATATAGCTAAACATACTTTTACAAAGCTACAGTGTGATTGGACAGCCACAGCATAACAAGATATGATGGAAAATAAAATTATTCCAGGTTGAATGTACAGTATGTCCTAATTTGTAACTAAGGTAAGGGGCGATGTGACACAGCTGGTTACAGTGTCCATACCACATTTGGGTGTTAGTGCCCATCTCTCTCATTCCCTTTCTGTCACTCTCCTCAGTATCATACTGTACAGTATCAGAATAAAGGTTAAAAAAAAAAAAAAAAGCTCCAACAAATTACTTTAAAGTATTTATTGAGCTATAAACGAGGGGATCTGTGGAGGAACCAGCTGCAGTGTCCATGCCACATTTGGCTCGCGGGGACTCAGGTTCAAAGCCCACCCACGATGATTTCCCAATCCTACTCCCATTCCTCTGTCCAACTCACTTCCTGTCACTCTTCACTATCCTGTCCAATTAAACGTAAAACAAGATCAAAATGTTATACTGTACAACAGAGTTAAAACGTACAGCTTTTCACCATCAAAATCCGTTCAGAACGGTGATCACGTTCTGATTTCTGTGGTGCGCTCATCATACAGTAGTGGCTCCCAGCATCCTCAGCTGTCAGTTTGCCAAGGGTCACGGTGAATACGCGGTCGCTGGGGGAATCAAGGAGGCTGAGCCTGCTTCTCTGTGAGGTCCTGTTTGGATGAAAATACTTGCGTTGTCTTTTGTAACGCTGAGCATACGTGCACCTGAAGAGGACATCTCCACCCTCATATCCAACATTTCGCAATTCTTTTTTGGGGGGAGAAACAGAACAAATAAGTTAAAGAGAGAAAAAAAAATAATAATAAGAGAGATATTACCAGTTACGACGTTTTAATTAATTGATTTGAATTCATGTTCAGATTCTACATGATTGTGAAGTTTATTCAATATTGTAATCAATATTATACAGTTAATGAATTGACAGCTGATTGCTATTCAACTCCTCAGCTCCAAATACATTTTCTCCATTACCCTGCACTCTATTTGACTGTGCAAATTATGCAAGGTGTTTTGATTCTCTCGTGTCTCTGTGTTAGACTCACCCCAAAATTGTATTGTTGTGTTATTATTATTTTCTTGTGGCTGTTGGTTGAACTGGCAGCTGTACACACCTCTGTCTCCAATGGCAACTCTCCTGAAGGTCAGGGTGAGGCGCTTGTTCAATTTGTCGTCTTGTAAGTCGAACCGCTCGTCAGATCCAGTGGGGACGGTGGTGCAGTTCCCACCCGTGCCAGCGAGTTTACAGAAGCGCTTTATGAAGCCTGCGTCCGAGGGCCGGTACTCACAGGAGATGCTTGTTCTCTCGCCAATGTAGCCGTACCTCACCATGTCTTGACAGAGAGATTCTGTTGTTGTGAATGGAAATCAAAAGAGATATTTTTTTTTTTTTCACAATAGATGTTTACATCTGAAGAGAGTGACCAGCTCAAACATATTTTCTTATTTTTTCTTAAGATCTGCAAACATCATCAAGTTATAAATATAGTTGAATATAAACTCCACACATTTACTTTTCAACTGTTCGACATTTTATTAGGCAGTATTCTAATTCAGCTAAATGTACTGAAATATATCTTTAAAAAAAACAACAACAATATATTACAATACATTACAAAAGAACATTTTAGAAAAGCTTTTTTTTACCAGGAATCAGGCAGAGAATGAGAAGCAGAAGATGCTTCCGTGGGGCCTGGTGAGGAGATTGGATGCCTGGCATGGTAACGTCAGCAGCTCAATGCAAGAGAAGTGAGGATCTGGGATCCTGTTTATATGGTGTTCTATCTGGAGGGGTTATGCAATAGGTTTTTTTTTTTTTTTTTTACTTTTGACGGCTCCTCCTCGGCATAAAATGGAGATCCAACTTCCTTTACTGTCAATGCACTCACAAACCACATGTGTGTGTCAGTGTGTCAGTGTGTGTGTGTGTGTGGGTGGGTGGGTGTGGGTGGGGGTACTATGTTTGCACAACTCTTCTGAGAATAACAAAAGTTGTCATCGTAAATGAGGTCAACACATGAGGCAATCAAGGCAACAGAATCCAAACTTGTACAGCACCAGGGGATGGGTTGAACTTTGACCCGAAGCGAGAAGAAGAGTTGGCTAGTCTATTTTATTCCGCAGTGTGGGTGAAAGTGTGAATGAATTTGAATTATGTACAGTCCCTAACAAGGTGCTTTTGCCATATGACGTAAGTCCACCCTTTGCAGCTATAACAGCTTCAACACTTCGGGGAAGGCTCTCGACAAGGTTTAGGAATGTGTATAGCCTAGGCATTTTTGACCGTTCTTCCAGAAGCGCATTTGTGAGGTCACACACTGATGTTGGACGAGGTGACTAGCTTTCAGTCTGTCCTCTTTGTCTTTATGGACCTTGCTTTGTGCACTGGTGTACAGTCATTTTGGAACAGGAAGGGGCCATCAAACTAGATCGTAGCTTACAAGAAGTATTTTTTTTGTTACCCGCTGGGCCAGTTTGCACATCGGAAATGAACCTGGTGGTACATTTTGTGGGAACCAATCGCAAGCTGGCTTTTCCACCTGGCACACCCGGATCGTTGGTCTGATTGGTTTAAACATTCAACATGACTAACAGGGGCAAGGAAAAACTCCCTAGAATTGGAGATACATATAATTATGAGATACATATAATTATGACCACCAGGCAGTGAAGCGCTAAACTATAGGTTTAGTCAGATTTATTTTTTTTTTTTTTTTTCAGAGCAAATATCTGTAAAGGATTCCCGGGAGACTGAAGGAACAGGGTGCATGAAACTTGGTGAACATGAAGCCCCACATGGATCATCCTCCTCATATTGATTGGCAGTGCATTGATGTTGTCCTGTATCCACATGTCCATAATATCAGAATCACCTACTGTATGCTCTGTTGCCCACATACCTGTTATGCTAAGTACAATTCAAAACCCCCTTGTAATACAACTTAGTGCCTGAAGAGGTGCTCTATTAAATGCTTGCAAGTCAGTGGAAGAGTGCTGCTGTTGCAGACGTTATGGTGCTTTCAACATATCATTGAGTCGTTGACATCATAGACTGTATATGAATGCATATAAATGTAATGAACATGTAAATGTATATAAACTATAGTTTTATATTATATTACGCATATTCTTCATATACTGTCTATGATTCACATGGTCCCCTTTTCCTAGGATGTTCCTATATGTTTAATGCATACATGCCACATTTGTGTGCATGATATTCAAATAAAAGGCACCATTTGGATCATATGCATTGGCTTTATTAATGTCAAACAAATTGTCACACTATTTTTCTGATTTGTGGTCAAGATAAACACATATACAGTACACATCAGAAACGTACAGACACAGATACAGTATGTGTCAGCCCTCATTTTGTGTTAACTTTGAGATCGATAGCAGAAGTGAACTCAGGTCCTGCCTCTCCAAACTCCACACACCAATATATCCCAGCATCCTCTGCCCTCAGGTCCTTGATAGTCACAGTGAAGGCTCCCTCAGCAGCAGAATTGCTGTCACTCAAAGAGAATCGGTCACCATCGACTGATCCTTCCTGCAAGCACTTGACCGGATCTTTTCCTCTGCAGAAACGCTTGCTGCCTCTCGATTCCTCTCCATTCTGATACGGACACTCAACCATCAGAAGGCCCCCCGAGTGTCCAATCACAGTGGTTACTGCAAATCACACATGCATCATACATGTCACATGATCAGGCATAGACAAACATTACTTACATTTAAAGTTAAAGTTACATACACTGTTTGCAATCAATCATGCAGCCAATCAATCAGGTCAATCAGTTCATCAATTCATCAATCTGCTATCTCTCTCTCTCTCTCTCTCTCTCTCTCTCTCTCTCTCTCTCTCTCTTCTATGTTCTTAGACATAAGACACAGTATGAAACAAATAAAATAAAATTCAACATTGAAAGCATGACATTATTGTAAATTTAAAGTAATTTGAAACTTACCGCCTTTAACAACCAGCCGGCGTTCAGAGAGATGATCTGGTTCCATTCGACCTCTTTTCATTCCACAGCTGTACTTCCCAGAATCCTGTACGGTCAGTTTCTGCAAGGTGACGGTGAACACCCGAGCATTGGTGTGGTCTCGAAGCGAGACACGCCCTTTCACCTGGCTGGTTTGACCAATATCGGTCTCGATGAGGGTGTTCGGGGATGCGGAATCCTTTTTGTAGAAGTACTTGGCCTTCGTCTGAAAACCTTGGGCGTATGTGCACTTGAACGTAACCTCTCCGCCTTCATATCCAATATTTGACAGTTCTTTTTGTTGAAACAAACAAAAAGAGAAATCACCAGTGAAAATATGTCCAGATTATAGGAACAGTGATAGAGAGGAGATAGAAAAGACTGTCTACAGTAAAATAATCTAAAGAATATATATATACACACATAATATTTATATAAAGTGTACAGAATCAGCATACATAATTACAGATATCATGATCTGTGAAATATCATTAGACTCACCCCAGAACTGTATTGTCTTCAAGTTGACACGGTCTCCATCAGGGGAGTAACCACACTTGTAAACGCCACTGTCACCGTCTGCCACCCGTCTCAAGGTCAGGATGGCAAGCTTGTCTGACTTGTTGTCTTGGAAACCAAAGCGCTGACGTTACATAGCCCACGCTCACAGACTTTGCAGAAGTCTTTGGGTTTGGATGCAAACTTGGGCGGATATTGACAGGAGATGTCTGTTCTCTCGCCGATGTAACCATAGCTGACCACGTCCTGACCAATGCAATCTACCATTGAGATAATATCGAGAGAAAATAATAATGGCCGGGTTTCCCAGATTTGTTAAGAAGCTCTTAAGTGCTAAGAACTTCTTAGGAGCGTTCTTAGAATGTTCTTAGAGTGCTCCTAAGAAGTTCTTAGCACTTAAGAGCTTCTTAACGAATCTGGGAAACTCGGCCAATAACAATAATGATAATATATGTTTTCAACTTCATGCACTTTACAGTATTCATCTCAAATGTTAGTGAATTCACAAACCACACTGAACCTGACTGTAGGAGAGTTTGTGAATGTTTTTCAATTAATGTAATGTAACAAGTGAGACCCATGACATCATAGTAGAGATTAAAATGATCATAAATACATAAAATGATCTGTAGTATGTATCATAGGCCATCATAATAATCATAATCATCATCATAATTTAAGACATACTGTAATATTGTGTCAGGCATAATTTAAGATACACTACACTGTACTTATGTGTTATGCATAACTTAGGATACTATAATATTGTGTGAAGCATAATTTAAGACATACAAAGAGACACAGTAATAGTGCTGTCCTTACCAGGAATCAGGCAGACAATGAGCAGCAGAAGATGCTTCAGCGGGAGCTGGAGAGGAGACTGGATCTCTGGCATGGCAGCGGCAGGGAGTCAGCAGCTCACTGTTAGAGAATCGAGGACCCGAGACGTTTATATGGTGTCCAGTCTGGATCCTTCCCTAATTTTTTTCCCCTCCCTTTCTCCTCCACACGCACACACACACACACACACACACACACACACACACACACACGTGTGTGCACAGGCACCCAAACCCACATTTCTACTACTTCTCCAAACCAACTCAATGGAATGACACCACTGTATATCTGCAACCTTTTACGTCCCTATTGTCCTTCTAGGCCACTAAGGTCTTTCTCACAATATTTTCTCTCCGTTCCAAATGCAACCCGAAAAACTAAAGGTAATATAGGGCTTTTTTGTTGCTGTCCCTCGACTCTGGAATAATCTCCAAATTAAGTCTTGACTCTTGTCCCACTATATCAGTTCTTTTGAATCAAACTTAAAGACCCATCTATATTCTTTGGCCATCAATTTCTCCCATTGTTTTTTTTACTATTATTTATCTTATTTCTATTTATTTTAAGCATTATGTTAACTGGCATCTTTAACATTACTGTGCATTTTTCTCTAGGCCTAGTAGTTTCAGTAACCATGTTATTTTATCAACATTTATAATCAGTTTATCATTACCATTTTCATTCTTCATTTTTTCATTTTATATCTGTGAGCACCTATGGACAATTGTATTCAATTTAAGTGTGCTATATAAATAAATGTGACTTGACTTGACTTGACTTGACTTGACTTGACTTGACTTGACTAACTCAAGTTACCGTCTACAACCAAAGGTAGCATTCCAGGCAAACATGTTTTTCTTTTGGAAGACATTCCCAGAGTCATTTTCAGTAAAAAAGCAATGATTAGGTACGCTAACTGCTAACACAGCAGATTATGTGGCCCACACCGTCTTGAGCAGTTCATGTTCCTCATTTTATTTTCAGTTAGGGGTTTATTTACTCTCTAGCAATGACAGATGCATCCTCCCTTTTCAGTGTAGGCCCACGCAGTCACTTTTGCCAACACTGCAGAAAGTACTTCTCCATGACTCTTCGATGTGCACCCAATAACAACACACTGCAACAACTGCTTATCTAATCAAATCTAACCAAGTGATTTTCATCTCATATCAAGATAAAAAAAAAACATTGGTATTGTTTTTAGCATAAAGAGACTGATAGCATTTCGTCGTAAAATCGTTTGACTTAGATTTAGAAGAGTTTTACTTATTTTAAGATGTGTCTTCCTGAAAATAAGTGCATGTGTCTGTCAGTGTGTTAAGTAAGTTTGCCCTAAAAACAAGCAAATTTGTCTGCCATTGTGTCGAGTGAATTTTTCTTGTTAAGACTTCTTAAAACTAGATGCACCGCATAGCGGTACACAATATGACCGCCGCTCAGTTCTGCACATTCTCTCCAAAACGAATTACGCTCGTCAACTTTCCTGTATGGCTGGGATTATACTTGCTGTTAGACCAACCGTAAGCATATGCGCCCGTGTGCGACCTGCTGTGTCCGGTGTACAGACTCGCTGCAGCATTACGCACCCTACTGGAGGTCTTCACTAGGGGGAGAATAGTAACATCAGATGTGGATGTGGCCATGTGCCATTGTTTACTCTCATGATTGCCCCCAGCTTCGATGTCGATAATGCATCTTGCAGTCACCTTTTTTTGTAGTGATCGCCCCCTACTTTCTTATCAGTATTGCATCTCGCGGACGCGTCATGTTCGCTTGCGACGACGTGCACGACCGACGCACCAAACGACCGCAAAATACGCGAGGCAGTCATGATACGAACACGAACGCGTTGTCTGCGGCAAGTCTAAACCTGCCTTATCTCCAATTTGTGCAATATACTGTATGTATATCTCCTACTCTTGCAGCTCATGTGTATATGAGTGTGTGCATGTGTGAGTTTGCTTGTATAAAGATGTGTGTGTATCTGTCTGTGTGTGTGAATGTGCATGTGTGCGCATGTGTGTGTGTGGAATCCGTGGAAGTGTGTTTATCTGTGCGTGTGAATCTGTTGATGTGTGTGTGCGAACTTAGTTACTTTTTAAACTGAGCCCCCTGCCGGCTCAACATAAAAATGCCAATCGGTTTTGCCAATAGCCTACTCACTATATTGGAATTTAACAGTTACGCCATTTTAACAGTAACGTCAGAACGTATAGAAGACATCACAACCTGCAAAAAGTAATTTCAGGGAGGTATCTAAAAAATACTTTAACCTACTGAGATACTGAAATACAGATGAATAGCCTATGTTTGTTCAATAATGTCTAGTCAGTATACCAAATAAGAGAGGCCTATAGATAGAAACTGTGGTAATAAAATATGAAGATTTTGGTAGTTTGGGCTTTTCGTGTATCCTTCTACTGTAGCCATTTAGCCATCTACTATAGGCCTGAATTATATGCCAATGAAATTACACTTGTTAAACTCACCTCAATAAATATTTTGCAATCATTTAATGGGCAATGCTAAAGTTACTGTTACAAACCAGCGGCAGAGTTGGCGGTCCAACGGCGGTAACCACCAGTGGCCCGCTGGAGTTTTGCTCATCAGTTCTCTGGCTGTCCACCGGCGGCTCAGAAGCGGCTCCAGATAAAGGGCCACCCTTTTGCCGCTTACTACCCACCAGCTTCTAATTGGCCTTATTTATGGCCATAATAATGAAAATGATGCACTAAAATAGCAATAATACATTATAACACTTTCCATTTGCCCTCAATCAGAACAATTTACAATTATTTACAGGACTTACCAAAGTTACCAAATTTACTAAGGTGAAGACAGTGCCTGCTGATGAGAAAACTATAAATGTATTCTGTAATTTAATAATCCAATATAAAAACATTTATCCTCAGCAACTATCACACAGACTCACCACACATAGTATTAGGTTCAATACATTTTGTTTATTTATTTATTTTACTTGCTTTTGTTTATTTATTTTACATGCTCATTTACATGCTTTATTTATTGTACATGCTTAAACAATTTATTAAAATTATTTTTAATAATGATATATGTAACACACTCTTCAGATGTAAGGAAAGTAAAGATGCAAAGAAGTTGTGACAGACATTCATGGCTTGTTTCTCCCTTGACATTGGTGCCAGATTAATGAAAATGCAGTTCTACCTTGCTGGGGTGTTACTGGCAGCGTTGTGAGCGAATTTGACAGAGGTGTAGGTCTGATTGGTAAACTCTGTTGAACAGATTAGAAATGAAAAGGCGTATTTAGTGAGATGATTACTGCAATGGCAGGGTTCATACAAAAAAAATTGAGCTGAATTTACTACCTTTTCACTACCATCAACATGTTTTCTACTACAAAAGCAAAAGGTGAAGAGTAATGTAATGCAATACCTTTCCGAAACACAATAACACATTTAAGAACAACGGGGATTTAACAATGGACAAAGCTACTGGCATTTGAACAGGGGTGTGTAGGCTGTCAATAGGCACTGTATTTACCGGCATGGCTGGAGTTGATGAAGCTTGCTGGGTGGTGGTGCTGGCAAAGGTGTAGTGGTCTGACTGGCAAACTCTGTTGAACAGATTAGATATGAAAAGACGTGTTTAGTGAGATGATTACTGCAATGGTATGACACCTGGCACGCTAACTAGCGCCTAAAGTACAAACACTTCTAAAGGATATTTCCACTTAATTTTCAGACAAACCAAGCAAGGGACCACATGTACAGACTCTATAAATACTAACCATGATGTCAGTTTTTTATTCAAATAACTTGAAAGAGATCGTCAGGTATAAATGCACCATGCTAGTGGCCAGTTCATTCATTCACATGCTGTTACATGCTAACTGGCGCCTAGAGTACAAACACTACTAAAGGATATTTCCACTTAATTTTCAGACAAACCAAGCTAGGGACCACATGTACAGACTCTATAAATACTAACCATGAGGTCCGTTTTTTATTTAAATTACTTGAAAGAGATCGTCAGGTATAAATGCACCATGCCAGTTCATTAATTCAGATGCTGTTACATGCTAACTAGCGCCTAAAGTAAACACTTCTGAAGGATATTTCCACTTAATTTTCGGGCAAACCAAGCTAGGGACCACATGTACAGACTCTATAAATACATTTTGGAAACAGGTGTTGGCTAGAATTACGCTTTACATACAGTTTTTAAAATGAAAATAGTAGAGATATAGAGAAGAGATGTTTTACTTACCTAGTCCTAAGCCTGCTACTGGTGGTTTGAGTACTGACATTGTAGGCTATTCGCATCTGCTTGGATGAGTTTGCTTGATTATGTTTCTAAACGTAAAGACATTTAACAACTTCTTAATCAGTCAGACGGTTACACAGTTACGTGCAAGAACAACAAGTCACGTAAGAGATGAAATCGTTTAGCTTACTGCAACATGAGAAATCAAGTAGTGTGAAACTAGCGACAGTAAAGAAAATTCCAATATGGCCGCCATTCGGAACTGAGAAATCACAACTCCATCTTCTTCGTTTGTCTTCTTCTCTCTGGTCTGATCTATCATTCACTGAGCAGCGCCAGCGCCACACACCAGTGGCAGCAGGCTGCAGTGTTTGAACGTGGTTGCATTAGTTCTGCTTTTGACGTTCTCATATAAAATCGTAATAAATACATAATTGTTTTATTTGGTAATCACAGGGTAGCCACGGGGGTGCCAGTGACACAGCTACATGGGGCCATGGGGCCATTCTAGGCTTCAGTGTAGAGCAGCCACGTTGAGGGACCATTCACTAAATGCACACATAAATACATTTATTATAGCCCCCCATGGATGAAAGTCCACAAAACTTGGCATACTCCCAGAGGGTGTCAGGATAATCATACACATGAAATTTGGTGCAGTTCATAGCATCTCATCTGAAGATAGGGGCAATTAAAGCAATATTACATTACATTTTCAATTTTTACCATGGGGGTGCAATTCACAAATGACTGGTTATAAGCTAAGTTGATCCGAGCTCTTGAGACCAACATACCATAAAAAATTTGTCATCCTCGGTGCCACGGTTCAGGTAGTTATGTAGGAAAAACTGCAATTTTTGGGCTTCGGGCGGGGCCAGCGCGGGGGGGGAGTGACCCCCGGGGACGAAACGAAATTCCGTAAAAGTCTACTGGGGCTACATGCCCACCAAGTTTCATGTGCCCCGGTGTTACGGTGTCCCGGGAATCGTTGACCAAAAATTCAGAACCGATGACGGAAAAAAAAAAAAAAAACTTTGACAACAACTATATGACCGCTTCGCTAGCTATGCTAGCGGCGGTCATAATAAGGCAAGGTTTTTTAAATTAAGTCGAAATTATATTTCTAGAGAAGTCTCTCCATACTTAAAATAATACCAAAACATGAATGCCACTTAGATTTTAATTTTTGCAGTGCACAACCCAAGTCCTATAGCAAATACTGATAGATTCATCTCTACCCCATAGAGAGAAGAAAATTACACTCTTACTGTAAGCACAAGTGTTTGTTTTTCTGCCAATATTGCACAACAGTGACATGTTTGGGGGTGGTGTGAAAATGATAAGGATTTGTGTGATACGTTGTGGCTGTAATGCAGATATAGTATAGGGTGTTTTTCCCCCTCTAATCGGTGTGATCATGGCCCACACTGTCTTGAGTAATCACATTTGCAGTTCATGTTCCTCATTTTATTTTCAGTTAGGGGTTTATTTACTCTCTAGCAATGACAGACGCATCCTCCCTTTTCAATGTAGGCCCACGCAGTCACTTTTGCCAACACTGCAGAGAGTACTTCTCCATGACTCTTCGATGTGCACCCAATAACAACACACTGCAACAACTGCTTAATTAATCAAGTCTAACTAAGTGTTTTTCATCTCATATCAAGATTAAAAAACATTGGTATTGTTTTTAGCATGAAGAGACTTACCTAGCATTTCGTCATAAAATCGTTTGACTTAAATTTAGAAGAGTTTTACTTATTTTAAGATGTGTCTTCCTGAAAATAAGTGCATGTGTTTGCCAGTATGTTAAGTAAGTAAATTTGCCCTAAAAACAAGCAAATTTGTCTGCCGGTGCGTTGAGTGAATTTCACCTCTCTGCCTCCTGAGTGGTGAAATACACACCTCTCTGTTTCTGTTCAGTGATGGGGTGAGATAGGACAGAGGTGGAGAGAGAGCCTGGGAGACAGTAAGAGGTGACAGATGCAACACCTCTCTGTTTATGCTGCTTATGCAATCTGATCTTTTCTCAATCCACTACGGTCCTAGCATACTGAGTTTGAGCGAGAGACAGAGAGAGAGAGAGTATTTGTTTTTATTTTTAGAATTGTTGTTTTGTTGTTGTTGTTGTTGTTGTTGTCTTCTATGTCTCTATGTGTATGTCCACTTATACATTAATTCCACAATTCTGTCAAACATTTATTTATTTTCATTTAACCTCTTGCCGTATGTGTACATGTACTTGAGCTTTGGCAATAATGTTTCTGAAACTTTCATGCCAATAAAGCTATATCAAATTGAAATTAATTTAATTGAGAGAGAGAGAGAATTTGATTCAATTCAATTTAAAACATCGTTATTTATCCCCGAGGGGCAATTTCTCCATGCAGGCATAGTGACATATAAGTCGCACAACAGTACGACATACAGTAGAAGACAAGACATAAGGAAGATCAGGACTGACAGGAAAAGAGATACATGTAGAGAGAGAGAGGTAGAAAAAGAAAAATGTAGAGGTAGAGAAAGGTATAGAGGGAGAGAGTGAATGTTGTGTTACTCAGATGGCCTTTTTAGGGCTAGGGGGTGTGTAGATTAGTGTGTACATGTGTTTATGAAAACCTGCGGTTGCCCTTGGTAACTTGGGTTTGAGACCGCCTCTCTCTCTCTCTCTCTCTCTCTCTCTCTCTCTCTCTCTCTCTCTCTTTCTCTCTCTCCCATAATAACTTACATTGCCGTTGCCCAGCTGAGGTAATTCCTCTAGCTTTGCTGCCCCTATCTCTTTTTTCATATTATGTCTCCATGATGGCCTTGAAGTCAAGTGAATTAGCTTACTGTAACATTATTAGCTGGTAACCAAACCAGCAACATACAGTAGACAGTCCCAGCAGGCTCTTCCCCTCACTCTGCTGAGCAGAAGTCTCGTTCCATTCTCATTGAGCTCAATGTAAATCAAACCAGCTGATAGGCTAACTGAAATAAATCCATGCCAATATCTGGGTAAAGTGAAGGGGTATGTGATGATGTGGGGCTATTTTAATTTCAAAAGCCAAGGGGATTTAATCAGGGTGTATGTCTTGGATCCATGTATCCAAGATTTTTTTTTTTAAATGCCTCTTTGGGAATTTTTAAGACAAAGGGTTAACATAGGTGTTCCAATACTTATGACCTCTGTATTTTAACCCTTATAGGATCTTCGTTTTTTGGTTACACAGGGGGTCCTGCCGGGTCTGGTAGACCCATGGCATTTTGGGGTCTTTAATCCAACATATTGAAACCTTTTTTTGTTAAAATTCTCAGCAGATGTTTACTTCAACCTATTTGCAAGTCATATAAACAACATTTGTTACATTTGTTGCCTTTACCTTTGTTAAATCACATGGTTATGCACAGAAGTGCTACTCGTTTTTGTTGCACAAATGCAACAAACTTAGGAAATGCATCCTAAAACAGCCATAACTGGACAATGATCAACTAATGTACAAATGAAGGATGTTTTTCCAGAACTATAGTGAATTATTTATTAGAAATTGAACTTTCTCACTACATCTGCCATGATCCTCAGATTCTGAAACCTCTTCCTCTGCATCATCTTCAAGTCCCCCTGTCTCTTCCAGTATCAATTCTAAGGCAGTCTGAACTGAGAATCGCTTTGCCATCTTGTGTGGTATTCATTCCCGCAGGACAGATGGTAAAATGTGTGGGAATATGGGTGCAGATATTGTTGGGTTAGGGGTTGGGTTAGGGTTGGGTGCTCCAATTTTGTAACAATGTTGCAACCTTGTGCGGGAACTGCACTGGTGGCTCACACTAAGGGCCCATTTACCTGCTTTACCCTCTCTCTCCCTCTCTCTCTTTCTTTCTCTCTCTCCCTCACTCACTCACTCTCTCTCTCTCTCACACACACACACACACACATATACTGTACACAGGCCCAGAAACCTAAAAGGGGAAATGAGATAACACAGGACCTATGATTTCCACACATTATAGCCCCGGGTCCAGTAGACCCGCGAAGACCCTGTATGTAATAGAAATGTGCAGGGGGGGGGATGCAGGGGGGGTTCAAATTTTTTTTTTTCTGAATTATGTTCCTCACACAAAATGAGCCAAGGCCAATGAATCTCAGTTTGAAAAAATAATTATTTGTTTCACTTTTCTTAAGATGAAAACTGAAAACGGGTCCCACAGACCCGAAGACCTTATAAGGGTTAAGGAAACATTTATTTATTTGCGATACATTATTCATTCACAAAGAAAATCAATGTCCTCAAAGGTTGGACATTTCCTCTTTTTATTGTTTTGTTTAAGGCATTTAGATCAATTTCTAAAAGATGATTTCACATTCCTCTTTATAGTAAACCTTAGCATCTGATCAAAATACTTATGGAGGGCACTGTATATTTGCCATGCATAGAATGCAAACTGATTCATAACTACAAACAGCATTGGTGACAGAAAGATTAGTCATGCTGCCTAAACAATCGTCAGTTGTTCAATTCCCGGACAATGCAGGACATTTTGAAACGGTGTTTGTATTACTCAATATAGACTGCAGTACTGTTGAGCAATCACACTTGCTGTTTTCCCATGGAAGAGCATCTCCAGCCATAGTGGCAATATGGAAGGGTGGCAAGTGAAAGAAATGTCTGCTACAACCAGATTTTGCTCCCAATAGTTTAATTTAGTACCATGACGGTTCAGGCCTGTTAACTCTTCCTCAACCCCTCCCCAGACAAACTGTTCGGAGGAAAATATGGTTGTATCGGACTTTTCTTTGTTACTTGTTTGACTTTAGTCCTGCTCACAGTTTTAAATCAAGGGTGTGTGTGTGTGTGTGTGTGTGTGTGTGTGTCTGTGTGCTTTGACTGCACTCATCATGGAAAGGTGGAACATGTCATAAAAACAATATCAAATAGATTTCTTAATTTAAAATAAATAACACTTGCTCAGATTTCATATTAAAAGTGTTTTGAGTATGTAATGGGGTTCATTTTAGATATAATTTAAGTGGATAATATATTCACAAATATTTGAGCATGCCAAAATATTTAAATTGTATCATGAACTGATCACATGATCTTGGTGCACAATATTTACATTGAGTAAAAAAAAGCTGAAGTGGGTGATGTCCACTAGGTGCCGTAACTCCCTTCAAAACAACAACAACCACCACAAAAACATGCTGCACATTGCCTCAGCACACAAACGTGCTGAGTGCAAAATGCAGTCTAGGCTACATGAGTCAAAGTTATCATTACCATATTATATGCAATCATCCAAGGGATTTGTGGGAAATGTAGTATTAGAATACATGGTAACATCAGAGGAGTTTGTGGGTAATGGAGTATTTGAGTCAATGGAGTCATCAGAGGGTCTCGTGGGTAATGGAGTATTGGAGTATTCTGATACATCTTCTAGTTTTTTTTAACATGACTTTAGGAGTCCTCAGTTTGTGTAGAGGGTATGTGTGTGAGAGAGAGATAAGCAAGAAGAGAAAAAGAGGAAGAGATTAAGGCTAACGTTCATTGGCGTCAACGAGTGTGATGCGTGCCAAGGTACTGACTTTAGAGCTCCATCACTTTTAACAGAGAAAAGCCCACTGGCAGCACCTGGCATGTGCCGACGCCAAGGTTTAGAAATGTGTTCCATCTCTTGAGCTTCAGTGGGTGTTAGCCTGTAGTTTATGTATGTATGTATGTATGTATGTATGTATGTATGTATTTATTTTTTAAATGTGTTCTATCTCTTGAGCTTCAGTGGCCGTTAGCCTGTAGTTTGTTTGTTTGTTTGTTTGTTCATTCATTCATTCATTTATTTTATATATTCAGTCTTAGAGATTGCATGTGGGCTCGGGCTACAGACTCAGAAATGGAGGCAGGGAAAATAAATAAAGGACAAACTCATTATTTTATTGGACGAAAAAATGCATTGTTAGTAATAAAACATATACTGTAACATGACACGTTTATGAATATTAAAACACTGAATGATAAAATAATGACGACAATGTTCAGCTTTTAGTACAATGTGTAAATAGGGCACATGAGCCTGTTATACAGGTGCAAACTAGAACTTAATGACATCCTATGTAATTATTTTTTCCCTTGAATATTACATTCGCAAAGTAATTTGCAACTTGTAAACTTCTACACAAACTTGTATCATGTGCATAGCATAGGACCAGCATTGCAATTAGGCTGTCGCCATCTTGGTGACAGAATATTGGTGATAATCGTGAAACATTAGACCAGGGTGAATCTCTTCGCACATCATCTTCCTCAGTCAGTAAGATGCTCCTGGAGCCTACTGTGACCGGTCTTTGGTTCAATCAGTGTGAAGCTCACACAATATTAAATTACAGTAATATAAGTGTTAGACGACCATGAGGGGGTAACAGATATCTCCTATAATGGGTCTGTGTTCACCAGTCTATTGCAAACTGGCCTGTAAATACAGTATATAAGTGAATAGCACTTGATCATTTGTTTGGCAGACCAAAGACTTATCTGTGTCATCAGAAAGTGCAACACTGCTTACTTAACCTCTATTAATTGATTGTTTGATCAATTAATGAATTAATCGTTCTGGTCTGTCACACCTTCATCAGAGCCACTTGACTTTCAATTTCACTAATCCCTTTCCTCTTCACGCCTCACTTCTTTTTCTCGCTCTTATCACAATATGTAAAAAAAAGTATAGTATATTATTATAATAAATATAGTATATTATATGTATATTATATAATATTAAATTAGAAAAAGATACACAATAAGAGCGAAATAAAAATAGATGAAGCTGGTATCTACCGTATACATTGACGTGAATCAGTTATCCTGGCCTGCCTCTTCACTCTGATTGCTTCTGGCTTTTGGTGGATATCTAAGTAGCCTTTATAGTGCTGTAGTAGGTCGAGTTGTTGTCAGTTTCAACAACTTTGTTGCCTACTGCTGGGTTGAACCTGACTGAAGCGTAGGTGTTGCAGGTGGAAGGCTGAGGGGGCAACTGGAGCATTGAGTACAATGGGACACCAGGGGGCGCTGTGGGGTGTTGAGCAGTAACATAAATGGTCCTCGGACCAGTCCCTGTGGCACCATTCTGGGCATTCACACCCTCCTGAAAAACACAATGGTGAAATGACATGAAAAGGCTGAGAACTAGTAGTTATGAGAGGAGTCGTTCTGAAAATGTGACATAAATGTGAACTGGACGAAATTCATGCCAAAGTTATGTTGGGGGGGAAAACTCTACAGTCTACACATAACCCAAGTAAGGGGGTTCATCAAAATATATGCCATATAGATAGAAGCTTACCTTGTGGTGCACATTCATCGAACAGCTTTTAACAATGACTTTCAATGGCCCATTGACATTCAACCAGAAAAAAATGGGTCACTATAATAGCTAGTGAGAATGATACGGTGTCCATATACCCTTCATATTGCTATACACCATAAAATGTGTCTTACTGTAATAAAAGAGTTTCACAGTAATTCACTTAAAAATAGTAACACACATGTGCCTCCACAATATATCAAGGTCTAAGGGAAAAAGAAGCTTCCTACTAGATAATTGGGTTTGGGTAAGAAGTTAAGATACATAATATAATTTCCCCTCAAACTCTGATTTAGCAGGCTAACATGATCACACTATAACAAAGAAAATCTGAATGTAAGTCTTACCATGTCATGATCAGTGCTGTTCATGCTGTCTGATGAGTAGGTGACACCTGAGAATTGAACCGCAAACATGACTCACTCACAAACATAGTCATCTCTCAACTCTAAACTGCAGACTGCTTTCTTTTTTTTCACACAACAATTAAATACTCATTTCAAATATAAATGTGTCAACTTAATCAAAAAGCAGTTCCACTTTTATACAGCAGAGGGCATTGTTAAATCACAATCAAATTCATCACTGTAAGTTCATTACTGTAAGAATCCATGTAATTCCATACAGTAAATAGATAGACAGACAGACAGACAGACAGACATTTTTGCTTAGGCGACACACATACAGATGGAAACATACTGGTCTGTGCTGTGAGTAGATAGAGTGAACTACAGAGAGCTGACCAGAGAAAGAAAGATATCCAGAGAAAGAGACTCACCATGTTTCTTTTTGAATCTGAATAGCAGCACGATGGATCCCAGGACCAAAGTCACAAACAAACACACCACTACAGCCACTATGGTATCTGCATGGAGCATCAAGGTTCAATATTAACACCGGTTCCACAGTAAACTATAACTTCATTGACACAAGACCCTTCTCAGCTAAGAGTGGGTCTGGAAAGGGTTTATTAACTTACGCATAATTTACAGCAGGGGCGTAACTAGCAGTGGAATTAAACTTAAATTGGTGCATTAATCTTGCCAAATAATTTCAGAAGAGCAACCTTGTAAACAAAGAATTTAAATGCAGCTGTTTACTCAATTAGAAAGATACAGTAATACACATCCATGTCAGATTAAGGACCCGTTTACACGACAACGTTTTGTTTTGAAAACGGTGTTTTTTTTTTTCATCAGTTAGGCCTTGCGTTACACGGTGCTGCAGTTTCGGAGGCTGAAAACGATGGTTTTTGAAAACTGCTTCCAAGGTGGGAGTTTTTGAAAACCCCTTTTTCATTTTGCCATGTAAAGGCACATCTGTCGTTTTTATGAGTGTGTGTGCGTTTGTGTGTGTGTGTGTGTGTGTCTGTGTGTTTGTGTCTGTGTGTGTGTGTGTGTGTGTCTGTGTCTGTGTGTGTGTGTGTGTGTGTGTGTGTGTGTGAGAGAGAGAGAGAGATTGTGTGTGTGTGTGTGTCTGTGTGTGTGTGTGTGTGTGTGTGTGTGTGTGTGTGTGTGTGAGTGAGTGTCTGTGTGCGTGTGAGAGAGAGACAGAGACAGTGACAGAGAGATGATGTATGTGTCTCTGTGATTAGATTATGTGAGAGACATTGTCTCACCATTCGGAGAGGATGACTGCAAGGTTGAAGATGCTGTTGTCTGAAACGCTGTAGTCGTGGTGTTTACACTTGTAGTTTTGGTCGTCTCACCTAAAAAGAGAATAAAGTGAAGCTGTGAGACTGTGAGTAATGTTTTGAGGGAAGTGTTATGTCCGTTCAGGACCATCTGTGTTTGTTTGGTAATGCCTTTCTGCATGTTTTGGTCTGAAATGGTCAGTTTCCGTGTGTGTGTGTGTGAGTATGTTTATATGAGTGGGTGTATGCGATTCTTTTGGATCCCACAGTTATGACACCAGGCAAAAACCTGTGAATGGAGACGTCTTACCATTCGGAGAGGACGGCTGCAAGGCTGAAGATGCTGTTGTCTGAAACGCTGTGGATGTGATGTATACACTTGTAGTTTTGGTTGGCTCACCTAAAAAGAGAATAGAGTGAGGCTGTGAGTAATGTTTTGAGGGAAGTTCAATTAAACTTTAACTGCAAAGGTCAATGCAAGATATCAATGTCAAAGAGCATTACTACCTCAGTGTAAGTAAAAGTTCCATGTTTACCACTTTAGCAATGAATAAGATTAGTGTTATTTTGGCTGCATGCTAATGTAGATTGTAATGCTGTAGACCAATTGAAAACTGAGCTGAATTAGACCACAGATCACGTGGCCTGCGGAGTGTGTTAGTAACATGCATGGCAATAACTTGTTCAAGTTTATTACTGTAACCAAGCTCCACAGGATGGGTGATAGAGCTTTC
The DNA here is from genome assembly GCF_963854185.1 of Sardina pilchardus. Lineage (NCBI taxonomy): Eukaryota > Metazoa > Chordata > Actinopteri > Clupeiformes > Clupeidae > Sardina > Sardina pilchardus. Next base: position 21,950,106 of record NC_084994.1, on the reverse strand, counting down.
TCTGCTGCTGCTCCCAGGCTGTGGAACGCCCTCCCTGACCACCTGAGGGCCCCACAGACATTGAAAACTTAAAAAAAAAAAACTTTAACTTTAAATGTATTTTGTTGATGTGTGTGTGTGTGTGTGTGTGTGTGTGTGTGTGTGTGTGTGTATATTTATATACACGTATGTGTGTGTGTGTGTGTGTGTGTGTGTGTGTGTGTGTGTGCGTGTATGTGTATGTATGTATTTAATCTATTTTAAATTGCATTATTTTTTATCTGTCTTTATCTGTTATCCATTTGCATTATAATTTTGTAGCACTTTGAGATTGTCCAAAATATAAAGTGTAATGCAAATAAAATTTATAAATGTATTAACCTGCATTATCTTTTTTCTAAGAGTGAGCTGAGCAAAAGGGCAGTCACCAGTTACTTGTGGTTAGGATCTAAATGTTTATTCGCTTACATCAGGTGTGTTATGAAATTGAAGCGTTATTTAGACTATACAACAGTTTCATTTATTGTGTGGATAAGCAATGTCCCCTGCGATGGGATATTTTTGTAACTCTGGCGTGCATGTGCGTATTTGAGACAGAGAGAAGAAGAGAAGGTGGAAACCTCACTTTAGACTACATCACACAATAATCTCCACATGGATATTTTTATGGATACAGCTCAGACTCAGAATGCTGAACGTTATCCTATCTGCACCCCTCTGACCCATGGGCTACAGGCATCACTTTTAGTCATCTTTATTATGACCGCCGCTAGCGTAGCTAGCGAAGCGGTCATATAGTTGTTGTCAAAGTTTTTTTTTTTTTTTTTTTTTTAATTCTTTTTTCCCGTCATTTTTCGTCAACGATTCCCGGGACACAGTAACACCGGAGCGCATGAAACTTGGTGGGCATGTAGCCCCAGTAGAGTTCTATGGAAAATTTTCGTTTCGTCCCCGGGGGTCACTCCACCCCCGCGCTGCCCCCGCCCGAAGCCCAAAAATGACAGTTTTTCCTACATAACTACCTGAACCGTGGCACCGAGGATGACAAAATGTTTATGGTATGTTGTTCTCTAGAGCTTGCATCAACTTAGCTTATAACCAGTCATTTGTGATTTGCCCCCCCATCGTAAAAATTGAAAATGCAATGTAATATTGCTTTAATTGCCCCTATCTTCAGATGAGATGTTATGAACTGCACCAAATTTCATGTGTATGATTAACCTGACACCCTCTGGGAGTATGCCAAGTTTTGTGGAATTTCATCCATGGGGGGCTATAAAATAAATGGATTTATGTGTACATTCAGGACTGTATACCCATCGGCCAGTAGATGGTGGTATTATCTGGAGTCTAAATCCCCCCCTGGGGATTTCAAAAACTGTTCCAAACATCTCAATCTCTGCTAGTTTTTGTCCTAGAAACATATAAGTGACACCATTAGAAACCTTTAATCAACTAGTTTCCAAATATGTTTTAAAAGAGAATGGTTGCTCTGGGTGCAACAAACATGCAGGAACACACACACACACACAAACACACCCACACACATAAATACACACACACACACGCATACCTACACACACACACGCACCACTACATACACACATGTACATAAAACATTATACAAACACATGCACAAACACGCCCACACGCATGCACACATACACCCTTACACACACACACACACACACCTACACACACACACACACACACACACACACACACACACATGCACACACACATCTTTGAGTACATTTTGTGAGACCACCGGAGCTGAGAAGTGAGTGTGTGTGTGATGTACTATAGCCTGTGTGTGTGGGTGCGTTTCTGTGTGCCCATCTGTGTGTTTGCATGTGTGTATATGTGTATATGTGCATGTTCTGTGTGTGTTCTCTTTCTTTCTCTCTCTCTCTCTCTCTCTCTCTCTCTCTGTGTCTGTGTTATCTGTGTGTGTTCTCTCTTTCTCTCTCTCTCTCTCTGGGTGTGCCTGTGTGTGTGTGTGTGTGTGTGTGTGTGTGTGTGTGTGTGTGCGAGTGTGTGTGTGTGAGTGTGTGAGTGTGTGCCTGTGTATGTGTGTTTGTGTGTGTGTGTGTGTGTGCACACGCGTGCATGTGAGTGTGTGTGTGTGTGTGGGTGTGTGTGTGTTATCTGATATTGGAGTGACAGTGACGGCAGAGAACACAGTGAACATATACTCAGAGACACATTAAACACACACACAAGCAGACACACACTCACACTAGACAGAGAAGCACTCATACACAAAAGCAAGCGCACACATGCACACACTCATTTACATACATAAAAGTTGCAGTAGGGATGGAGTAGGCGATGGAAACACAAGCGTGATTGATATTTGCGGAGAGAATGTGCAGGACTGAGCGGCGGTCATATTGTGTATCGCTTTGCGGTACATCTAGTTTTATTTGAACGTATTCATGCACTACTAAGTGTAAAACAAAAAAAAATCCTCTGACCTGGAGGAGATGTTGACGACTGAAATTTCGTACCTTTAACATTAAGCTGCATTCTCTTGTAACAGGTGGTGTAAGATCCCATTTCAACACTATTTATTGTCATAGTTGCGTTAAATCCACACCAATAGCCTCCAGCATCACCTTCGCCAAGGTTTGTGATGGTGAAAGTTGTTTTATCATCAGTGCCCTCCTGTGTGTACTTATCATGACTCAGACGGGTGCATGTTGAACTGTCCTCTCCCATGCAGATACATTTTTCACTGTTAGCAGGAGAACCGGTGAAGTCACAGGTGATTTCTGCACTCTGCCCAACAGTATGCTCCAGTTGGCGAATTTGACCAGTGGAGGGAACTAAGAGTCAAACACAACATACTACATGAAAGACCACAAGAGCATCAATCGGGAAATGCTTACTAAGGTGAGCATGGATATACTGTACAGTATGCAACAATTCAGGTGCTTACAGTAAATTAGAGTGGTACTTAGAGAAGCAGAGTTTGAAAATGACGTTGCAAAACCACACATTCTCCACATAACTAATAACAATGATGACATGTTCACACATGATGATGATAATACACAATAGCATGTATTCATACCTTTATCAGATTTTATAAAACAAAGTTCAATTTGTTCAGCACTATTTACCTAATCTGCATCAAATAAGTAGTCAGCCGTACTGTGTTATGTTGTAACAAGATATATTTGGAATTATGTTAGCATCCATTAGGATATGTATTACACTCTACAATGGACTCAATAAATAGAATGCTCAATCATAATTGAAAAATCTAAGGAATAACCAACTTTACTGACCTTGGAGCTCTTTTATTTCCACATCACATTGTCCAATCCTGTATTCTTCTGTTTTCTGTTGAGCCATAATACATCCTTCAGAATGTGCTAGCCAGTCTGTAGGGCAGGTTACATCGCCATGACATTTGATGATGAGAGCTCCTCCAGTGTATGCCTTGATCTCAATATCTTCAGCACCAGCTCTCATCTCTCCTATCACTGATACAAGACACATTAAATATTCCAAAGTTACTCAACTGTCCTGGAATTAAGGGTAGGGAGTCGAAACTTGTTTCTGTCAAGATATCAATACTAAATATGCATCTGTCCGCTCATTCAGCCCAACCAATCATTTTATCATTGATATTCCACAACACTGCATACAGTATACAGTTTTTTTTTCAATTGCTTACACACAAATCCTTTATAGCATACAATTTCTAAAACCTTTGACTCAAACTTCATCACTCTACATCAATTCATCCCTCTACATCAATTCAACAAAACCATACACTAATTCTTAGCCTTGACACAGTTTTTAATTTAGTTTTTAACTTTTTGCATTTCAATACATTCTCTACCTAACACACACAAATCTTGTGTTGAATTCACAACAGCAACTGATTTATTCAGAAAAGTAAATATGTTTGGTTCCAATATTGATTGGATTTAGTTGTTTATGTGTTTTCACTCTTATATAAAAACAAAATCCAGAAAAAACAAAATAGCTTTAGATTTAGAGTAACAGTTTATAAATGATAGACCTAAGTTGTGTTTGTTAAGAAAATGTGTTTATTATGTGAGACAAATGCTTGCTTTTGGCATGTGTTCACAACATTTTGAATGCAGTGCTTGATTTTGCAAGAAAGGGTGCACTTTTTGCATTGTGTTTGAAAAATTATTATTACCTCCGTTAGCGTAGCTAGCATAGCGGTCATATAGTTGTTGTCAAAGTTGTTGTTATAGTTGTAATAGTTGTTGTTGTTGTCATTACGTTTTTTTTTTTTTTGGTCATCTACTTCCTGAATTTTTGGTAAACGATTCCCGGGAAAACAGTAACACCGGGGCACATGAAATTTGGTGGGCATGTAGCCCCAAGATACTTTTACGGAAAAAAATTGTTTCGTCCCCAGGGGCCACTCCACCCCCGCGCTGGCACCCCCGAAACCCAAAAATTACAGTTTTTCCTAAATAACTACCTGAACCTTGGCACCAAGGATGATGGAATGTTTATGGTGTGTTGGTCTCAAGAGCCAGCATCAACTTAGCTTATAACCAGTCATTTGTGATTTGCACCCCCATGGTAAACAAATAAAATGCAATATAATATTGCTTTAATCGCCCCTATCTTCAAGATGAGATGTTATGAATTGCACCAAATTTCATGTGTATGATTAGCCTGACATCCTTTGGGAGTAAGCCAAGTTTTGTGGAATTTCATCCTTGGGGGGCTATACAATAAATGTATTTATGTGTACATTCAGGACTGTATACCCATTGGCCTGTAAATGGTGGTATTAAGCGAAGGGTTGCTCTGGGTGCTGGATGCTACGGTCATATACACACACACACACACACACACACATGCACACAGACACACAAACACAGACAAGCACAGGCACATACACACATACACACACACACACACACACACACACACACACACACACACACACACACACACACACACACACATGAACATTTACACATAGAACACATAAGAGACACATAAAACACACATACTCACACTCACAGAAGCACTCATAAAAGCAAGCTCACACATGCACACACTCATTTACATAAAAGTTGCAGGAGGGGATGGAGTAGGGGATGTACTATATGTGTCACTACATATAACAAGCAGAAAGGAGCCTTTGCTGCCCAGAATCTATTCAAGTACTTACAGTAAACTAGAAATGCAATTCCAAGGAATTACCAGTGCATGAAATTGCAAAAATAGATAGATAATGTAGATATGGTTACTAAGGTGTAGCTAGGGTAAACATGGTGGTTGCATAGTTTACAGAGAGTTGATAGTGTGAAGGTAGACAGTTTAAAGATGAAACATTCCAGTTCTAACTTAACTAATGATTTCTATTCATGTTAAAATGTTGATTAGCTAACTTAGCTAATGTTTTCTAACAGTTACGCTAAAAATGCTAATAATGCTAGCAATGCTAACTTTACTAACAATGCTGACCAGGTTGATTAGCTAACTTAACCGATGATTTCTAGCAGTAATGCTAAAAATGCTAACTATGCTAACAATGCTAACCAGGTTGATTAGCTAACTTAATTGATGATTTTTTGCAGTTATGCTAAAAATGCTAACTATGCTAACAATGCTAACTATGCTAACCATGCTAACTAGCTAACTTGCTAGTGAGGACTTTTATTTTGAAACATTTGTTGCTAGGGTATCCATGGTGGCCACTATCAGGAAACAAGAAGTTACTGCAGTATAATCATGTTGTTTGCTATGGAAACGGTCATAAACGCTTAATTTTAATGGTTGCTTTGTTGGTTGCTAAGTACATGGAGGTTTCATGTAGTTGACTGGAGGCATAGTGGATGATAACTGACAGTTGGAATGGTTGAACAGTTCAATAGTTGGGTAGTTTCAATGGTTAAATGATTTAATAGTGTATTATTGCAGTGAGGACTTTTATTTTGAAACAGTTGTGGACAGAGGAAACAGTTAACAGGATATGTAGTCTTCTGAGAGACTGTATGCTTAAAGCCAGAGAAACTGACAGTTGGTGCCCAGGTGGCCGGCCACCTGGCGTAAGATTCTAATTGCTGCCGTGATGTCATAATGAGCAATGTTAAGTCTATGGGGAAATAGCTCAATGTTAAATCTATGGGGAAATCGTTTTTTAATTCATAGTTTAAAAAGTATAAAAGTTACAAAGTTGAAAAATACAAAGCACACATGGCATAAGCAAGACCTACGCAACAACGTTTGAATGAAGTTTCTACGTTAAACGGTTGAAGCTGAATTGCGAGCGTTAGAAGAAGAAGTTTAAAGATAAGAAGAATAGGAAGAACAGTACAGTGCATTTTCATGCACTGTAATTAGAGTGATATAGAGGAGCAGAGTTTGAAAGTCACCTTGAGAAATTCACACATTCTACACAGTATACCACCCATCTATTTCCACACATGCTGACATTTTTGTCTACTACAACATCTTCATGAACACAGATGTCAAACTTTGAACTTTATAAACTCTGCCTTGCCCATCATTTGCAAATACATACAGTACACAAAACATAGACACACCACCAAATGGCTAAATGTAAGCCTATGAAGCCGACATGTTAGCATGTGAGCACATTAAACAGTACTACATGCTTATCATAAAAGTGAAACTATTAACTAACAAAAATTATGTGAATAAACGTAGTAACAATACCTAAGAGTAGACAGATGAGGAGAGATGAAGCAATCATCTTAACAGGTTTCCTTATGCTGTTCAGTAATTGGTCCACCAAGCAGAGATAACTCAGAGATTGTCAAACACATTAGACTGCAGCTAACAATTATAATATACACAGGACTGGTCCGTCTCTGGCTTTGTGGTTTTGTCATTTCCTCTGTGTGCGTGTGACACGCCACTTCTGGCGTGTCTGTGATGGCTGAGGATGATGAGCGGCTAGTATTAGGAGAGGAAATCATGATGACGCAAAGGTGTTAGTTAAATAGTGACACCCTTTATGTTTATATTTATAAACTAGTTTCAGAGGCTTGCTTCTGAGTTGCTTCTCTCTTTTCTCTGCATGTTGCCATACCAAAAACACAACTTCTCTCTTCTCTCATACAGTATGTCAGATAGAGTGGGAGAGCAGAGCTGAAAGCTGATGACCCGAAGTGACTGTCTCAGTTCAGTCCAACTGCACACACGTAAGGGCCTCCAGCAGAGATGTGTAAAGTAGGGAGAGACTGAGTAGTATTAGAGTAGCTTTAAATGAATGTATAATACACAGCACACAGGAGAGGACTGGTCCGTCTTTGGCTTTGTGGTTTTGTCATTTCCTGTGTGTATGACTGGCACGCCACTCCAGACACTGGAACATGTCACGTGTGGGCTGAAGGTGAAGAAGGGCTAGTATAAGGATAGGAGATAATGATGACGCAATAGCCTTAGTATATTAATGACCCCCTAAATGTTTATATACTATATTATAAACTATAGTTTCAGAGTCTTGGTTTCTGACTTGCTTCTCTCTTTGCTCTGTATATTGTCATAGCAAAAATCTATAAGGAAAAAAAATAGCTGCCCCAGTTCAGTCCAACTGCAGGCACGTTGGAGGCTTTGGCAATGGTGTGTAATATATTATTGGAATAATTTTGAATAAATTATTTATTAGAATTGTGCTACAAACATACTTTATATTTTCCTTTTACCTTAAAGTGGCTATGCCAGGTCAAGAGTTATGATCTAATGTATTTGGAACAATTTCAGAGGCTTGGTTTTGGATGTGTTGTTGTAAAAAAAAAAAAGTAAACCTCACCATCACCCACAGGTTCCTTGTTCTCTCACGTCAATGGTCCAGGGTTAAAGCAGAGCAGACGCGGCTAGACAGAGTGGGCGAAACAGAGCGCTTATAGCAGAGAGGGTTTATAAAGCGAGACGATTCATATGAGGGTGAATTCTGGTTTCATTGTGACGTAGGGTTCGCAACTGCCACGCCCCTTTAGGAGGCGGAAGTGGTGCCATTTCATTTCATTGAAAAACCCCTTTATGATTCATCTTAGTAACTATACACTGTACAATCTTTGCTTATAGTGGTGTGAGCTGTTGAAGCCAGATGCGATAGAAGCGAGGCGTGCAATTTGATTGGTTGTTGAAGTTAATATTTTGCTAGAATCTACATTTTTGATCTGAAGTGATAATATTTTATTTTAAAATCAATTAGAGTGAATGATTGCATCACAAACTGAACATTCCCAGCATCTGGTTTTTTTTTTTTCATTATTATTATTTACGAATTTTAGTAACAGGGGTGTAGTTGGCACATTAAAGAAAGGATGTTTATCATGCAGAATCCTATTAATACACACACACACACACACACTCTTTGCGGTTCAGCTACATCCTCTGTACGTATGACAGCATCAGAGTTCTAGAGAAACATAGAGGAACGTGTGGTCAATGAGCAAGCGACGCTATCAACAGGCTTAAATAAAGCCGGGCTGCCCACTGCGTCATGGGGACTGGACTTTACTGCATCATTATTGTTATTGAGAGTTTGTTTGTCGCAAAGATGCATTTATTCAGCCGAAGCTGACTACAGAGACCAAATGTAGGGATGGTCCATCTGAGTGGCCCGGGGTTCAGTGCCTTCAGTTCTCAGGGGCAGGACGATCCCATGAACCCACGACTTTCTGGCTTCTGCGTGTTTCTTAACCATTACGCCATCTCCACCCCATATTAGTCATTATTTCATATCAGTAGCTATAGTATTATGTCGATAATAATTTGCTATTAGCAGTATATTCAACCATGACAATTTGATATTTTGCAGATATTTCATTCCGTGTAACAGAGACCTGCAAGAGCAGGTTCAGGAGCCCAACCCAGGCCCACTCTACGACTGCTTCACCACAGCTGTATCTGATACACTGCAGCCTGTGATATACTATCACAGTGGCCGTCAGGAACTAAGCACTACTGATACTAAAGAAGATTTTAGTTTTTGGTTCCACCCACAAGTGCTTCTTATTAAGGTAATGTTTGATATGTAAAGTCTTTCCTAAAGCCCCTGCGTGCTGTATGGTGACACAGACTGCCCTCTGCTGGTCAAATATTTCCATAACATTGAAGTGGAAGCCTCTAACATGTTAAGTACATGTCAAGTGGTCTCATGTCAATGGCCAATCTACTGTACAGCCTGGGGGGAATTTACTTTATCAACCTTCATTTTCTTGGAAAAAAACAAAACAAAACAGAACAAGGCAAAACCGTATGTTCAATGTAAAATATATTCAAATTGGCCAAACATGGTACCTGGATGTCCTTATATGGGCAAATATGGTACCTGGATGTCCTTATTTGAGCAAATACGGTACCAGGATGTCTTTGTATGGGCAAACATGGTTAAACTTGTGAAAGAAAATCCTGCACACTGTCCACTACGCATGCATATTTATTTACAACGTGTCGGTCATAGACCTTCATCAGGTGAATATGGGCAAACATGATAGATAGATAGATGTTAGATACTTTATTGATCCCCAAGGGGAAATTCAAAACATGGTACCTGGATGTCCTTATATGGGCAAACATAGTATCTGGATGTCTTTAAATGGGCAAACATGGTACACTTTTAGGTACCTGTGTGTGTGTGTGTGTGTGTGTGTGTGTGTGTGTGTGTGTGTGTCGGGGCGTGTGTACATGTGTATGCCTGCCTGTCTGAAAGTATGAAATTCCACAAAACTTGGCATACTCCTAGAGGATGTCAGGATAATTATACACATAAAATAACATCTCATCTGAAGATAGATAGAAAGAAAGATGCGGGCTGTTGAGACCAACATACCATAAATAGCGCGCGGGTGGTGTTGGCCCCTGGGGACAAAACTGAATTTTTTCGTAAAAAAAGTCTACTGGGGCTACATGCCCACCAATTTTCCATGAGCCCCGGTGTTGCGGTGTCCCACAAATCGTTGACCAAAAATTATGTGGCCACTACGCTAGCTACGCTAGCGACGGTCATAATTAATACAGTAAAGAAGAGTGCTTCCTGCTAGACAAATGTCGAGATCTGTTTGGACACTGTGGGCCATTTTTTTAAGGGTTTAAATTGGCTACAGCCCACATTCCCACGTACGTGGACCTCCAACCTGGGATGAGCCGGCCAGAGCAAAGAGAGCACAAGCTACTGTATGGCAATGTTAAAATTAGCTTTTTATTCAAATAAACAAATCAATGTGTGCACATTTAGAAAGAAGATATACTGTACCAAAACAATCACAGCATAATATTGTAACAATCGCTTCCATCGAGTTCTACTTCTCTTCGCATCTATTGTCAACATTGCGCATTACAGTAACAAAAAGAGTTTGATAAACATCATGCTGAATTGTGTCCACCTGGAGACTTTGGTAGATGTGGGCCTGACCCTCTGGGGTAGCTGACACATTGGTGACCACGGCAGCGTCAGTCTGAAGAGTTTCCTTAATATGCTGAAAATTCTCTACCTGGAGACTTTGGTAAAGACTGTCCTGATCCAGATTGGCTTCGTGATTGGCAACAACACCTGCATTAACATAGTCTTGGTCTGAAAACAAAGTCAACACATATCATTTAATATAGACATTTCTAAATCATAAGAATTATATTATAACCCCCCACCACCACCACCACCACCACCACCACCAACTGTAAAGTGATTTGGTGCCTTGATAAAATACATTATAATTTCAAGATATTGTTGATAAATAAACGTGAAGTTATTTTTGCGGTAAATAGTTTGTGAAATATAGATATGGACAGTTACCACCTTTGTGTTGTGCGCCCTTCATGCTTCTCTGTGTGTGGAGAGTGAGCAGGACGAGCACAACAGAAACAGCAGCCACCAGAGCAATGATGATGAGCACCACCAGCAGGCTACCTGCACAGCAGCAGACATGCACACAGAGTCAGCGCAGCACAGCATGGAGACATCCTTATATAACGCAGTAGTGTATTGTATATACACCTACACAACACATACCAACGATCACATCACTACACATTTGTAAACAATGTACTGAATTGTATTTAACGAACACATGCCAGTGATGTAAACAATGTACCAATGTACCAATGATCAGATTCAGATTTCAGGAAAAAAAATTACAAACATCCCTGATATCTACACATTTGTAAACAATGTACTGAAGGGGGTTTACCTGCACTTTTGTCATGGCGTTCCTTCTGCTGGGTTGGTAGTAGATTGGAATATGTTGTTAGAGTTCCTATAGGTACCAATGATCAGATTCAGATTTCAGGGGGGAAAATGTACAGTATATACTGTATATATTACAAATATCACTATCTACACATGTGTAAACAATGTACTGAATTGTATTTAACAAACACATGCCAGTGATGTAAACAATGTGCTGAAGTGTATTCAACAAACACATACCAATGATTAGATTCAGATTTCAGGAAAAAATATTACAAACATCCCTGATATCTACACATTTGTAAACAATGTACTGAAGTGTTTTAAAGTGTATCTTAATGATGTCTCAAAATAGTATGGTCCAGTGCATAAATCATCATTATCTACTGTTAGCCGCAGCTTACATATTGATTTTGCAAAATTTCTTCAGCTATGAGGTTAATACACAGGGGCAGTTAATATGGTATTACTGTAATATGGTTTTGTTTCTTTTAAAGCAGAACTATGCACGTTTTTTTTCAGGTACGGTCAGAGTCATTGGAATGGTTATTTGACATATTTCAGGTTGAATGACGGCTGTCTCGCTTCCCCCTAGCGCCTCTGAGCGGTAAAACCACGCTTGTCAGTTTTGTGCCACCGGGACGGCACTTCCTAACAGAAAGTCTCCAGCTTGCGATCATGCTCACGAAAAGGCAGACTGACTGATTGAGGAGTTTTGTAAAATATACATACTAAAGCTGTAGGGGAAGCTCTGCAGAGAAATCTGCATGCATAAAACAAGCGAAAAGCTTAATCGAAACTAGTTTTCCTTGCATAAAACAATGTCCTGCCGCTTATACACCAACTGTAGTTGTATTAAGTAGGGTTCAGACCAAAGATTCCCAACGAGACGAGACAATCCGCGACGTTCTAAAACCTTGCGACTGCGATTCATCGTGTTTAATGCTCTGCGACGGCTTGCAACTACGTGCAACTTCTAATTCATACCGCTGCAACTCAGTCTCGTCACGTCAGGAATCTTTGGTGTTAATTGGGCTTTAGGTGACTGTTTAGTAGCACTATTGATATGCCACAATTAAACAAAATTAGTTCTAAAAGTAACACACTTTCAGTACATTAATTATATCAGGAAGACTACACCAGACATTCACCACGCCTTCCATTTGAGGAATGAACAAATAGTTTTGGAACACTGGTCTATTTTTTTTTAAATGTGCGCATGGCTATCTCATCTGGTGTAAACGGTTCCATCGATCATAGTGGAAGCTAATTATTGCATGATACGCTACACAAAGGGAATGTTTCAGTTATGCACCCTGTGTAGTGTTGACTAAGTAAACTGTAGTTCACTTCAGTGTACTGTACATCAGTTTTTTGTTTGTTTGTTTGTTTGTTTGTTTTTGAATTACCTGCACTTTTGTCATGGAATTCTGTCTGCTGGGTTGGTAGTAGATTGTAATATGGTGTTAGAGTTCCTACAGGTTCCAAAGCTGATGCTGTTGATGCTCCTTCAGTTGGTGATGGTGATGGTTGTTGCTTGCTGCTAGTTGTTGATGGAACTGTGCCAAGTAGACCAGGTACTGCAAGGCCATGCAAAAAATATCATTACAGGTTAACTTCCACTCCACACTTGCATTGGCTAGTGTGACACAGTTTCATTTTGATTACTGGATTTAAGAGGAATTTTCCAAAGAAACGTATCTTATTTTCCGGACTATAAGTCACACTTTTTTTCATTGGCTTGCCCTGCGACTTATAGTCAGGTGCGACTTATTTATGAAACATGTTTTTGAATAATTCCGAAATGAAAGAGGAGTAAACATTACCGTCTACAGCCGCGCTCTAGACTTGTGATAAACAGAGCCGTTATAGGCCCAACTGTAGGCCTACCCCTGAAAAATGTAACTCGATAGGCCAAAGAATATCCGTTTGTGTTCTTGGATGCTGTGAAATACATTACTATGATACGGCTCACTCACAACATGTAATTGTTTCATTTCAGACCTTCCCTGAAAATTTCATCGAAATCCATCCATTACTTTTTGAGTTATCTTGCGAACAAACAGACAGACAAAGAGACAAATAGACAGACATACAAACAAACAAACCCAGATGAAAACATAACCTCCTTGACGGAGGTAATAAATGCGACTTATAGTCCAGTGCGACTTATATACAGCATTTTTTGACTGGTGCGACCTATAGTACGGAAAATACGGTACACATATGATACACATCCCTTCTGAAAAAAAAACCCTCCTAGAAACAAGCTTATGCTGGTATAGCTAATTTAGCTGCTATTTACTGGTTTCCTTCGAGCTCTTAGCAGGTAGCTGGTTGGGCCACCAAGTGGATGCTGAGTGACCACCTGAGGAAGCTGGTCATGCAGCCTGTCGTGTTGGATACAGCTGGTGTAAGATGGTCACGCTGGTTTGCTAGAATGACTAACTGGCAAGTTAAACCACCAATATAGACCAGCAACAAGTATGACAAGCAAAACCAGTCAAATCACCATCGTAAACTGGATAAACCATCTTAAGGTGTGATTTCACAAGAGATTTGCTGGTCTAGCTAGTCAACCATACAGTGGTTAAACAAGCTGGTCGATAAGCTGGTCAAACAGCAAACCACTTTAAGCTGGTCAGGCTGTTTTTTTTTTTTTTTGTTTTGTTTTTTCCAGCAGGGATAGTACTACTTCCAAATTGTACCTAACACAATTCAAACTGGTTATATTTTAAAAATAAAGATATACTGTAACTGTCAGAATTACAAAAAGTAGGCTAGACTCCCCAAGGTTAAATCTCTTCTTAATCTTCTTCTCTTAAATCTGAAATTCTATATATTTACCTGTAATGTCAAGTTTTACACCAGGGTAGATGTTGGTGTATTTTGGAAATGTCAATCCACACCAATAAGTTCCAGCATCACTTCTGGCTAAGTTCCTGATGGTGACCTTGAAGTATTCATTCTGCCCTCCACAAGTAAGAGAGTACTTATTGTTGTCATTCAGGTTCAACTTAATGCACTTCGAACTGTCGTCACCCTTGCAGAGAAACTTGTCACTGCTACCAGGATCCTGTATTCGGCAGGTGATGTCGACACTGTCGCCAACAGCATGAGTCAAAATCAGGTTTTCACCTGAAGAGGGAGCTAAAGGTCAAACACAAAGGAGCACCAAAACATTAAAAGACCATCAGGATCTAGCCTGGATTTTCCCATCCTGCCTTGCGCAGTGATTTCATTCACGCTGCTAAAGCAGTCTGGAAACTAATACCCAAATTTTCACCTGATGTTGGCGACCAATCACAGAACAGGGGAGAAAGCAAAACCATGATGAGCTATGCACAGAGGCATTTGATAGACATCCGTGGTGCCCAATGAACGGATCTGGGCATTTTTTTTCAAATACGAGAAAATGAACGTCTGGTTGCCAGACCACCTCTCATTTGAGAAGTGGTAGGCGCTAGCCAGGCTAATTAGGACCAGTAAACATTAACACATTTCAGAAAATTAGAGATTAATTTACATTCATTCATTCAGCAGACACTTTCCATTCAAAGTGAGTAACATGACGATGGAAGCCGGGAATTGAACCCACCACTCCTAAGGCCACTTGCAGTTTCTTAACCACTACGCTATTAAGCAACACTGTTACATACTGTACCTTATGAGCAAAGGACAACACTTACCACTGACAGTTGCTAAAACATAACAGTTACTGATGACCGTAGTGGCCAAAAAAACAACACTTACTGATGATAAAGAGGACACTTAATGCTGACCGTAATGGTTAAAAGACAACACTTACTGCTGACAGTGAGGACAACAATTACTACTGATGGTAAAGACAACACTTAACGCTGACCATAATGGCTACAAGACTACAATTCGTACAGATTGTGGGGTTCATACCTGACAAAAAGTAGAGGAAGATAATGGCAATCATCCCATCCATTTCTGTTTGTTTCACAGGACCCATGGACTTACCCAGCCACTCATCCACCCAGCTCAGGGCTGTTAGGAGACTGCAATAGACTATGATCACAGGGACTAGGACAGAGGTCAGTGTGCATCAGTTAGTGTGCCTCTCACTGCGATTTTGCAATTTCCTCAGCGGTAAAGTCTGATCAGTATGGCAGAGACAAAGGTGTCAGGGAAGGAAGGTGCCTATAGATTACTCAACGGTGTTATGATAACAACAAACTGTTTGTGTGATTGGCATACATGTTTTAAAAAAATACCCATGCCCGTTTTTTTTTTTTTTTTTTTTTTTAACTTGCTGAGTTTAGCAGTAAAGCAATCAATGTCCTGTCCGTCATGGTGTCTGCCTCAGTGCTCATGCCATTTCCTCTGACCATTTGTGGTCATGACAACTCAGGACATGTAGGAGGGAAGCAGCATGCAATGGTCCGTATCTTTACCTTCGCCAAGGAGGTTATGTTGTTGTCGGGGTTTGTTTGTTTGTTTGTCTGTCTGTTTGTTCACAAGATAACTCAAAAATGTATGGATGGATTTCGATGACATTTTCAGAGAAGCTCTGAAATGACCCAAGGAAGAAATTATTACATTTTGGGAGTGATCCGGCATCAGTGTGTCCGTAAAAAAAACTGTATGTGAATTAGAATGACCTAAACATTGAAGGTATGATGTAAAAGAGCCTGGACAAGGAAAAGCCATTGGGCTTGAAACTTCACATAAATAAATAAAAACTGAGATTGGTGCTCCCTGGCATGTGGATCATCTCTTATCTACATTAGTATGATATGAAACACTCTTCTAATACACTTCTAATAATTGACATGACAGAAGGAATTTGTGTTGCTGTGAAGTCTCTAGCTGATCGCACGAGTAAAAGAAAGAATACTCCACTCAAATTTGAGTGTCAATGGTCAGCACACAAATAGATAAAAAAAAAAATGATGAAAACAACTGCACAATAAAAGTAGTTGAGTTTGATATTATGGGCTTTGAGTTTAATGGTTATTGGTTGAAATAACCCTCTGTGACTCTTAGTGGAATGTGTTCTCTTCTTTTTTTTGTTGCAATTTTGCAGATTTGTTTTTATTTTAAAAAGGCAAAATAATAATTTGAACGTCTGTGTGCTCCAGTGAAGTCCTTTTCCACATTCAGTGTTAGCGTCCTTCACTGTATGTTTTCCACAGCCCACCACTATGCACAGTACGAGGGCCACAGTTACTTCCTGTACACCTTGTCAGATAGAGAATAGAGATTTATTTTAGCTAAAATGTCAATATTGAGGCTATACACAAATGAATAAGGGGCTCAATCTTTTTTGTCTCCATTTTGAGAGAGAAGAGTACCCCCGGCCCCAACTAACATTTTTTCTCAAGCTCAGTTGATTGGTGCTCACTTGTTCAGCACATTGTTCCAATATGTGAGGAGTGGTTTGAGTTTTTTGATTGGCTGTTTTGCCGGTTACCAACAACATAAATGAGGTCATTCCATTGTATGACCAATGGGGTGGGAAACGTACAGTATTTCAACGTAGCAGCAAAAGAGCGAAATCTGTACTTTTTGCATCGATGTCTGACGACTGTGTGGGGGTGGGTAGCTAAACGGCTGATGCAGGTTCTATTAATACTTGAACACATCCACACCCTTTTCAGGCAGTGCTACATCTCTCTTCAGGCACACCACAGTTTCACTTCCACAAATGGTAAAGTGTGGTGAAGGAACTAGGGGGTGGAGGGGTCGGAAGAGATGAGAAAGATAACAACACCTCTTTCTCGTTTCTGGTGGATAGTCGTCACAAGGTCATATAATTTTCAGATGCAAATGAGGTTTTTGGCAAAACGCTTTTAGCTAAATGCAAATTTGCAGCAGTGTTATGTGCAGAATAGGTGTGTCATCAGAACTTCACAGGAAGTGTGTAGGCAAATCACTGGCAAACACTTTTGCTACTAGTGGCAAACTTTTCATTGCTTGAAGTTTGCCTCTGGTAGCTAACATTGACAAACTTCAGGCAACACTTTTTAAGTGAACTCATTTGTTTCCCACAAAAACCCCACAAGCTTGCTGCAAATCTGTCTGCAAACTTTTTTTTTTTTTTGCAAGAATACTCCTGTCCTTGTCCTTGTTTTCAAGGGCTACCGAATAAAATGATCTCACTCATGTGTTCTGTACTGGCTGGCATGTTCTAATTCAATAATTTATTAATGATTTATTTGTTTTGATGACAGCCTTGATTTCTTGAATTTCCCCTGGGGATCAATAAGGCACTGTATATACTGTATTTATCTATCTATCTACTGTGTCTATCTATCTATCTTGAAGATTGGTTACTTGTGACAAATGTATGGATTTATTCATTTGTTTATTTGCTTTTACAGGGATAAAACACACAATAAAACATTAAACCTCAATACAAAATCAACCCAAAATACCAACACTTCACACAAATACAGTAATTGAGACAAATTGATTACAAAATTATTTTCGACAATCAGAGGGGTGTTGCTTAAGAGTCGCTGTAATACTTGCCGTCATCATGTACTGTAATTATTATAATTTTACTTAGAAAAATGATCTAATATATTTACACTATTAGAACTAAATTACGTCTAAGCATGAGAGGGGCAGTTGACAGTTGCGTAATCACAGGAGAGTTCATCTGTGTTGAGTGTGACAGATGCGTCGTTGGAGGACAGACTCTTCCTGAACGTGACCGAGGCATAGCCATAGCCCTCAGAGTGGTTCGCAGGCGACTGCACAGTTGAGTATGTGGGGTCATCTACGGGGCTTATGGGTAATTGGACAGTTGAGTAATGAACGTCAGTGCAGGGGTCTGTGGGCGGTTGAGTCACAGCGTGTGCAGCGCCGTGTCCAGACGCTGAGATGCTGGAGTCCTTGATCTCTTCATAATCACAGTCTGCCCTCTGATGAAGGGAGGAAATGAGACAACATGGGGTGCCTCTCAACATGCTTCCTCGATCCTCGATGCTCGATCCCCGAGGGGCGTTCCCACTGATCTATAACTAACACTGGATAGACTATCCCATTGTTTCCCCCCCCCCCCCCCCATCATTCTTTATGTAGATCAGTGAGGATCGAGGCCCGAGGAGCGAGGGAGGACGTATAAACGCTGCATGAGAGGCACCAATTGTGACAGACAGAGGTACTTATTACTAAACTTTCTGGAGATGTTGATGATATTACAAGCTATAACCTTTGAACAAATTTAACTTATTTTAAGATAAAGGTATTTTCCTACTCAGTATTTTCAGTAACTATAGTGTATACACAAAATGTAGAGCTTCATTCATTAGCTCAAATCCCACTTAGTATGGATTCACACATTCAGTTGCAGTTTCATGGGTTTCATATCAGTCTGAATCAGCATACCAAGTTTCAAAAACATCAATAAGCACCTGTAACACTCACGTTGTATGTGGACAAATAAATTGGAACTGATTTGCTCTACACACTTTTGTCCGCTGCCTTCAAATGGATATTGTGATCTTCGGTACATTAAGAGGACAAACTTTGATTTTTGCTACCCCAAAGCTAACTGACAATTCAACTTGTCAGACAGTAGTTATTTAGCTCCAATTGACTCCCAGATCTCCTTACAGTATATGTGCAATGATGGCAGCTTTGGTTCCTTTTTGTAGGCAATTGATTGTACCAAAATATTATAACCATCCCAGGTAGACTTGCCATAAGCCATGAGACTGTGAAGCATTGTATTGTGCAGTATGCTAGAAATAGATACTTTATTTAAAGGTCATAAATAGATGTATATGATACAAATGTTTAAATGAAAACCAATGATATAATACAAACAATGCCAAAGGTGTCTTGATTTGAACATAAGTAAGCATGATGTTTCAGTATGATACATCAGGGTGAATAATATATTAGTTTTTAAACGATGTAAAGCATTAGGAATAGATATTCTCTTTTAAAGACAAAGGTAGAGTATTGTTAGACAAGTAACATTAGTTTGCTTACTGTTGTGTTGTTGTCTTGAGTGTTGGTTAGGATTGAGGTTGATTCTGATGACAAAAATCCAAACAACACACACACACACACACACACACACAAAGGGAGAGAGACACATACACAAACACAAGAGAGAGAGAGAGAGAGAGAATCGTTAAACTTTCCTCTGAAAAACACCTCTTCTAGGTAATCTGCAACAATTTCTTTCCAAGGACCAACACATTACAATAAAACAATCCCTTGTAAAATGCAAACATGTTTAAGTACTTTAGTGACATTGAGCTGCACAGAGGATTACATTCCATATTGTGTACAGCAGGGAGAGCATTAACTGTATGGTTACACAGTAATGTAAACAAAATGTTGTCTGGCCCATCTTACTTCACACAAACCCATCCATTTTAAAATGGCTGGTCTCTCCACTGAGTTTTTAGAGAACAGAAAGAATTAGAGAGAAAGAGGAAGAGTGAGAGAGGTGATATAGTGAGAATGATAGGAGGGGTGAAAATACTGTTTGTCTACTGACCTTTACCCCGCCGGCTCTTTCTGCACTTGACAAACGTGAAGAGAACGATTCCAATCAAGATCAACATTATGATTACGGAGATGGGCAGAACCACTGGAGAACCTGAGGAACACATACACAGTGCACAGGAACACATTGAGATCTCAGAGAACATTATATACTGTAACTACTACCTCTAAAGGTCCCATAGAATGGTTTAACAGTAAAAAGTATTTTATCTTTCTTTAATGTCTATTATTTTCACTGACGCTAGCATAGAATGTCTGTAACTTTGATTTGTCAAAAAAAAAAATGTTGTTAGGCAAGACCAAAGCGGAGTAGAAGAAATATATTCCCTCCATATGAATGGTTGCCATGCAACAACGAGACACAGCCACTCTACTATACTACTGTATAGAACGAAATGCGGTCAAGGTATGTGTTTATTGTGAAATTTACAATGGCTTGGAACGCGATTCAGTCAATCATAACCAAGGACCGGAACTATCTGTTTTAGAATGTCCATTTAACGTCATTATAGCTACACCACCACAGTTTTGAATTGTATGTCCCCTTAAAGGCAAAATAGACAGATTAAAAGACCTACTGCAGGTCCCGTCTCACACAACAAATAGTATAATAGTCATCTGCTTACCATGAGTTTGACCGGCTGGTATAGATGAGGTTTTCACCTGTACAGTCACTTCCTCAGAGGAGGACAAAAAGATCCAACCATCTTAAGACACATGGACACATATACAGTAGTTAAGGACAAAGGCTTACATGTTTGTCAGTAAAGATGGGAAGCTGAAAATAGCAATTGTGTTTTATATAAACCTGCACTGAGTTCTGAGCTAACCTCCGAGGCAGCACCTTCTCAAACAAAACGATTCTTACCTTCAACCCTTAGTGAGATCTTGGTGATGAACATCTTGTAGCGTCCTACATCCCTGTTGACCTCCACTCCACACCAGTACTGTCCACCGTCAAGATGGCTGACATTTCTGAAGGACACAACAACCACCTTGCTCTCCTTGTTGTCATGGAGAGAGTACTGATCCATCTTTATCTTCTCCCCGCTTTCTTGGCTCGTAAATTTGTATCTACATGCAACATTATTATCTCTTTCCTTGCAGAAGAACTTAGGACTGGCTGTGTGCTGATCTGGATACCTGCAGCTGATGTTAAGTTGTTTTTCAGCAACGGCTTTTATCTCCATATGCCTCTCACAACAGGAGCCTGTACATAAAACAATTACAGTCATTATTCAAGCAAACTCATAAAAACCGCAAACTATTCCACCATCACCTGACACATTCAAATACTGAGCTTTAACTCACCTTCTTCTACGCGCAGACGTACATCCATGTGCTCGTCATCGTCAACACTAACCGGTCTATTTTTACTGAGAGGCATGTCCACTGCACACCGGTATGTCCCAATATCATCATTGGTCAGCTCTCTGATTTTCACGAAAGAGAAGTTTCCAGAGGAGTTATAAAACAGAGAGAAGCGGTCCGATGTATTCCATTTGTCATTGACATCAGTTGTTATCTTGTCTTCATATCCAGGTCCAATAGAGTTCACCTTGCGGAGGAATTTCTTGCTGTTCGCGTAGTTACGTAAGAAGCTACAGTTCAACATCACTGCACCTCCCACATACCCTGTCATTTCAATGGATGGCGGGCCACCTTGTGGTAGAATGTGGCAGTGTTATTTCTATTTTGCAATAAAGCCTCTCGGCTGAAAATAACTCTGCTTGTAAAGCAGGCTAATATTCATACAGCCATACAGACACATTCACAATACGCAAAATTACACTGACATTAAAGAGTTGCGAAGGGCATGTCCTATGTCCCCCTGCTAAAATCAAAAACACACACACACACACACACACACACACACACACACACACACACACACACACACACACACACACAAACAAACACACACACCTGTAAATAAATGAGACTTACTATGTACATCCAGCTGTACTGTCTTGAACTTGTCAACACTGACTTTAGAGTTGGCAGCGAATGGTTCATCCACAGCACACCAGTATGTCCCAGAATCTTCTACGGTGAGGCTGGTGATGTTGACCATGAGGAATCCTCCAGTGGTGTTGTCATAGAGAGAGAACCTGTCGCTGCTCTCCCATTGGTCCTTTCCGTCTGTTACTATTCTATCTTCACACCCTACAGCTGTGTTCTTACACAGATACTTGCTCTTGTTTCTGCCCGTATCGTCGTACTTGCATTTAATGGTGATGTCATGTCCAATATATCCAGACACTTTGTGGACCGTTTCATTTTCTGCTGCCACAACAACATCAGAAAAAAATTACACGCAAACGTCAATTAAGAGATCTAGAGGTTGGCGCACATTGTGATGTTTTACGAAAAAAAAAACACCCACTGTTCAAAAAGCCACTATAGGTTGAATATTTTCATTCACAAATACAACAACAGAGTAATAACTGTCACCTTTGTTCACTTTCACATTGACTTCTGTGTAGTCATTAAGGAACATATTTTTCACTGCACACCAGTACTTCCCCGCTTCACTCTTTGTCAGGTCTCTCATGATCACCTTTAGGAATCCGTCATCCGTATTGTCATACAGAGAGAATTTGCCCTTACTCTGCCACCCTTTACTAGCCTTTGATTCTATCTGTGTGCCACAGAAGCTCATGAAATTGGCGCGATCTTTGCAGAAGTATTTGTCTTTGCCTTTGCCTTTGTGTGTTTTGTCATATTTACACTTGATGATGATGGAATCTCCTGCATATCCTTCTGCAGAGAAAGCTGAACCGCCACCTGCCAAGAAAGAACTATGTATGAGACTGAGATCCACATACTATACAAGCCTGGCGTAATACAGTATGTACCAGAGACTAAAGCTGGTGGCACACCTTTCTTGGTTGATGACATAACCACTTACGGTAGGCCTATGTCTAGTACTGTAGATCATGTAGCATAATTCAGACTAGTTTACCCTGCAAAATCCAAATATGCATCATATTAATCAGTTACTATAAGTACAGCATGTACCAGCTGTTTTTTTTTCTGCTCCGCAGATTTTGAAAACAAATTAATCAATTCCTCTTTTTTACCCTTCAGAGAAAGTTGGAGGCTGCGACATACAGTGGGATGCACAAAAGTCAATAATTACAGTCTGTGTTAGCTTTGACTGTTACCTTCTGCCAGGACGAGGAGTAGGAGAAGGAGGTCAGTCTTTGTCTTCATTGTTGTGCACTGAGATGTATTCCGGTAAGAGCAGCTGATATCTATTCTCACTCTTCCTCCCTGGTGGATTACTGTGTTATCAGGCACATCTGTGGTTTAGTTAAGCGGTTCACGTTCAGCTCTGCAGCTGTTGAAAACATGAAAGTCATTTCCTCTTTCACACTTGAAGAGAAAGTTGGTGGTTTCAAATTTTACACTTGTCAAAGTTGAATATGAAATACATATATTAAGGATAGTATACTGGAAATATATTGCACGTCATATTTCAGAAAGATAGATAGATAGATAGATAGATAGATGGATAGATAGATAGATACTTTATTGATCCCCCAGGGGAAATTCAAGGTCCCAAAGTAAACATAGTAATATACTGTAGAAATTATAGCTGCAGTGCAAGGATAGGTTTGAAGTACAAGGGTGATTCCGTGTCAAATCAGGACACTTTCGGACCTCATCGGAACGGATTTTAACGAAACTTGGTATGCTGATGTAGTTATATGAACGACCCTCGGAAATGAATTTGCACGTTTTTTGCATCAATGTTAAGGGAGATTCAGACTAAGAAAGTTTGCATAAATTGGGGTGGGGACTATACATTTGACTTATTGTATCTCCTTTACTGTAGGTCACACAGAAATGGTTCTTATGTCATTTGAAAGCTCTTTTCCAGCTCTATATTTTATTAAAAAAGCATACAATACCCAAAATGAAAGGTAGCCAAGTTATCAGAGATTATGTTATTAAAAATTGAATAGCAAAAAAAGCTATATTTTAAATGTCTTCATTTTTTCCCTAAAGCTAGCCTATAATGTCATTGACATCATCTGAAAATGTGGTTTGTGGTTTTTGAGGCATTGCAGAGATATTGTGACCTATAAGGTGGCATCACATAGGTTACAGTCACTAATGGGCCACTTTGACATGAAACTGTCTTGAAA